>NC_089800.1:3884406-4129406 GCF_029633855.1 Hoplias malabaricus
CTCAGAACCGAAGCGAAATGAGAATGACTCGATTATCCCATCTTTTCCCACTACAGCGGCACACAGACACAAATGAACCAGATCATTTTTTTTATTTCATTTCATTTTATTTATTTTCATATTATGTCCCCTTGAATTGATTGTTACACAACAATAAACAGTAGATGGTTGGTACTTTGACCTTGTTAAGCATTTCTAAGGTTATTGCAGCCTCTATTATGCCTTTATTAAGTAGCAGCTAATTGTCAATTAAGCAGTTCCATTATTATATATTTATTTATTTATTTATTTATTTTTGGTACGAAAAAAAAAAAAAATTCTGCAATGGTTTGTTTTTGTCAACTCCAGTTCTTTCTGTTATTGTGTGTGTTCAGCAGGCCCAGGGACACTGACCCTCCGGCGGTAATGCCACTGCCATGTGCTTTCAGAACACACACACACTCAGCTCCAGTCCTCGGGCCAGACACAATGAGAGCATGTGAAGGCCGACCTCACACATTAAATATATATATGCATGAATTTCCATTTCAATGAATAAGCCGCGCACATGGCAAGGAAAGCATTTCCTGCTTTTAGAACTCCATTCACTGTAAAAACCTGCGAAAGATTAGAAACAGCTTGTGTGACAGCTCTATGCCTTTTTAAACATATGTACAGTATAACATTCATTAAATTATCGATCAACACAGCCATTTACTGCATTAGATCAAACGACATTTTCATAAATTTATTGAAATTGATTCCTTTCAGTTGTTGGTTTGTGTCAAACAAACAAACAAGCATCAAATAAACCTTAAAACATCAAACAAATGCAAAGAGGAACTCATTAGCCAATGGGAACGCACCCCTTGTGTCAGGACTGAAAACAAAGTGAGGCAGCGCGAGCGAGAGAGCTGCGTCACTGCAGCCCACAGTGAGTTACAGTAGAAAGGTAGCAGAGAGGCTTTTGTATTTATTTATTTATTAAACACATATCTGGTGTCAGAGTTTATCATTTTAAAACCAAGTACATAGAGATGTGCACATTACCCAGAAGCCTATACTCACTCAGGTTGAGGGCCTTGTGTGTTAATAAAGGAGTCTGGGTGGATGGGTGGTGTCTACATTGGGGAGAAAATCTGGCAAACATGTAAAAAATTTATTTAGTAAAGCATTATAATTCCGCACAGTCACATGTGCTATGTCTATGAAGCAACCTGCCAGATGTTATGCCGTTGAGTCCCACCCTAAAAATGCATTATAAGCCGTATACAGGGTGCGCTCAGAGAAAGGAAGAAATGACTGTATCAGCATCATGACGACGGCGTGGTTTAAGGGACTGAAATACTTCTCGTTTATTTACTGAATACTGCACAGGTTGGGTGAGGTAAGCTCCGGGAAGAGAGCCAAGGCCTTCCTGCTTGACGACACACACACACACACACTGAGGGCTCCGTGAACCACCCACCCACACACACACACATTCAATCATATAGCCGCAGAGAAAAGAATGCACCCCTTGCAAAAGCACTTCTGCATCCCTGACGCTTTTTTTATCAAACAGGACAGGCTGGAAAATAATAGAGAAATATCTTCAACATTCAACACCAACACAAACGTCTGTGACGAGGCCGTCGCAAAGAAAACGGTCTAAGTAATGGCACTCCTGTTTAGAACGGCGTTCCAGGGTCATTTGTCGGGTCAAACGCAGAAGAGAGAAATACCACAAGAGTCAGTGCCACAAAAAAAAAGGGCATGTCAACATCAAAGTCAAATTTCTACCCTGCGTTTTCATCCCTCAGTGTAATTACAGGACATTTTGGAATATTTCTGTAAGGAATTGATTGCAGTAGGTCACATAAACAGGAGGGAGGTCAGGTACTAATGTCAGATGATTAGATCTGAATCACAAACCCAGTTATAACTCAGGCACCGGATGAAGGAGTATCGCTCCAGAGAATGCAGTTCCACTGCTCCACTGTCCAATGCTGTGGAGTCCTATACCTCTAGTTTGGCACGGGACATGGTGGCATTTCATGACTTTTTTTCAGGTCATTTTACGCTTTTTGATGGACAGTAGGCAAGACAAGTTTATTTATACAACACCTTTAGTACACTGTCGTCATTCAAAGTGCTTTGCAATGAGAAAACACAAAAGATAAGATGCAAGTGAATCAAAATAAAAACAAAAACAGGATTAAAATAAATTATTCAAACGAAGAAAAACATAAAAAAGCAGTGGATCATCCCTGAGAACTAGGATCTCAGGAAGGCACCTGCATGGATAATTACAATTGTATAAGAATGAAAATTTTAAATTAAAAGTATTAAGATTTAAAACGAAAAGTAAATTCATTGCAGTAAAGATTTTGTAAAAATACAAGCTATTGTGGGCAAAACTGAACATCTAGCAGAATTCAAGCATTACAAGGTGTGTCCCCGAATATTAGCCCAGGACCAGGGTTGAAATCATGAGTCTCAGGCCTTCTCCATATAAAGATTGTGCATAGAAATGAATGGGAAGTGTCCTGCTGTGGGCTTATGTAAGTGTGACATTTGAGTCTTGTCATATTTTGTGATTATGCAAATGGAGAAAGTGTTAGTCATCCTTTTTTGTCCCACATCCAGTTTCTTCTCTAAGTTCCTCTCTTAGTCATCACACAACGTGTCAGCAAGTAGGACTGTCATCATTGTTTTAGCTGAGGAAACTAACACTGATACATAACTGCTGTTAACTTATAGAAAAGTCCTCGCTCGCCTTTTCATTTGCCAAAACGTCTTTGTGTCCATAAACCATGTCCCAACACCTCAAACGCAGCATGCAACACAAGCCCACCAAGGCTACCACCAAATCAAAACAGGAAAAACAAATTACACTAACTAGCTAGTACTGAAAGCCTCAGGCAAAGACTTAACAATTAGCTAGATAACTTAAACCCAGGCCTGAGGACTGTCCAATCATTTTTCTCTTGAACTTCCAGTTGGCTTGAAGCACAATCTGGCTAATCTGGGAAATCAGCAAAAACATATTCCAGCAGTGAAGTATAAACAAACAGAGCACTCACTTTATCAGGTGTGGTAATGGAGGCTAGCATGCTAGCTAGCAACTGTGCAGATGAGGCTAGAGGCTAAAGTTGATGCACAGACCATAGTCATAAACCAAACAGAACTCTTATTGCTCTTCTCTTATATTTTGTTCAGCTATTCGTCTAGAAACAACTAAACCTAAACCTGCTTCAAAATGGCCACCTTGGACACACCAAACTTAAGCTACACTTTTCAATATAAGAGTCCTGGGGACTTCCACTTTCCACTAAGTAGGACATGGCATACCAGAGGAGCCATAAACTGGACACAATCCCAGCATACAAATGTACTTAGGATATACTATATAAATATATTATCTGATTCAGTGTTTCTGGATGATAAAACAGCACAGAAAAATGGTTCAAACATTTTCCTTTCCTGTAGAGTGTGCCCTTTCCTATGCATTTTGATACCATACACTACTCATATCTAGAGATTCAAGGCTATAAACAGAAGCTTCAGAGCCTGGTGGGTTTTATTAATGCAAGGTGGTCATGTTCTATAAATTTAAGAAGATATGCAAATTAGAAAATACCCTCAGACCTCAGTGTGTTAAATCAGACGGGTTAAAAAACACAGATTCTGACAAAGTTCAGTCCTGACATGGAAGACCTACTGTAGTGTTTCTCTGGACCTGATTCTTCTCTAGTCCTTGCTAGGCTTCTTGTCCATCCACTCAAGTCATTATTTCATCGTCGTGAAGACCGTTTTTGCCGGAGTGTAAGCTGCTCTGGCTCCAGCAGACCCACTCCAACTCGTCCAGGGCTTGTTAATTAGCCAATCTGTTGGCTCAGGTGCGTTAGAGCAGGACAAGCACCAAGACATACAAGGCTTTGGAAGCATGTGCCTTACTCCAATCTCCGAAACTCCCTCCCTAATGCTGACCCTCAACAGCTCGCCTCCACAGACCACCGGGCAGCTCTGAAATCACAAAACCTGGCTACTCAGGTGGGCAAGGACCCAGGCATCAGCTGCACCTGTAGCTAGCGTTCGGCGAGCTGGCTCCAGCCCCCCAAACAGACCTCCAGGTAGGACAGATCTGTCCAGTCAAACCCAATTAAGGCCCACATGATGCTGAGCAGGGCGTAAGCCTCTTCTGAGTCTGAGGAGGCGTCCAGCTGGAGAGAAGGACAACATGCTATGCCAGGACTCCGGCATGAGCCGTCTCTGCTGTCCAGGTCCCAAATACATGAGGACACAGATGTCTTCCACTGCCCTCCAATGGGGGATGAGGACCACATTTACCAGTCAGGTTTCAAGATATATTATAGATCTTGGACAAAAATCCAGAGTGGTGGGTTTTCCAGAAAAGCAAACACATTCTTAACCTTTAATGGACGTGTCACTGTCGGTATGTGGTAGGACCTAAGTCCGGGGTGCAGGGACCTGTTTGTGATGTGGTAAACATGATTAAATATTTAGAAAGTGAGGAAAGGTGCTGAAAAAGGTCATACATGAGTCGAAAGTGAGTGCTGGGTGAATGTGTGAGTTTGGAACAGAACTCCTCACCTCAGCATCTAAGATCACTGAGGCCACAACAGCGCCACATGCTGGGGACTGTGAGGATGAGGTAAACTTCCTTGTGAAGTTGGGAATGGGTAAAAAGCGAGAAACAGCAAACAATGGCATGCTCAAACCAAAGGATTTTTCTTCTAAGGGGAAGTAGAACAAAATACATCAGCTCTTTTCTTTATTATACTGATATATCTTTTTTCTTGCTCTTTTATTTCCTCTTTCCTCTGATATTTGCCTCTGTTTTTTCCTGGTCTCCTTTCTGTGATTTTATTGTCTATTGTTTATGTTCTGTTGTGTTCCCTGTTGGCTGTCTTTGGTACTGTTTACCAGTTACTCCTCTATAAAAGGTGCAAAATATTTTCTGAGTGTGCCTCTGGAAATTAAATTCACCCTGAAACATTCTGGTACTTGGAGTTCTTGGCAGAGGTTTTTCTAGTGGAGCGCCAATGCTGACCCTTGTTGTTACCATGCAGGACCCTGAGCAACACCTTACAGCAATGTCAATGTAAATATCATTTAATCTGAGCAAATTTGGAGCATTTCTGTTGGTCAGTTCTTTCTCAAATGATCATGACATAAAGGGCAGCTGGAGATTAAAAATATTCATGTGATGAGCCTAAATTCACCATACTCAGTGCCAAATGTTGGCTAGAGATGTGTAAAGCCCCACAGGACTAGTCTATGGAGAATACCTCTATACTCTGTAGTCCACTGCCTAGTTTAAGTGATGTTTGTGATCTAGAACTAACCATCTTGTAACAGTAACTGACCTACATTGTTGTTCCCATGTCTGAATATCATCAAATCCTCACCGCAGTGTTCCAGCGACAAGTGTAAAGTCTATGGAAGACTAGAAGCTGTAATGGTAATGAAGGTTGAACAAAATCCTGATGAAAACTGTTGAATTGGGAAAAGCAGGCATCCACTCAGTGTATTTATAAACATAGGTGGATTGCTGGAGTGATGATGAAATGAAAGTAAGTAACACTACAGCTGAGCGCCAACCCATCTTCACACCCACAGACCTGAATGAATATTGTAATGTACAGTGGGTTTATTTCCAGGCCGGCCGTGCCAGGATTGTATGGACACAGATTGAAATAGGCTTGAATAGAAGTCTTCGTCTGCATTTGAAAACGGTGTTTTGTGTCGTTCAAGGTTTTATCGTCTTTACAGAGTTGTGCACCATAGCTGCAAGTGGGAGATGGACCTACCTTGGAGACAAGAGCATTTTCCCACTCTGGGTTTGTTTTCAAAGAGAGAACATAGGATCTGTCTTTGTTTTCTTGTCAAGGCCTTGGTCTATTTGACCTCAGTCTACAGGTTTTTCACATTAAACATATGCCATAACAGAAACGAGGAAATGAGGCCTTTGGAAAATATGTTACACTGAAAAATATTTTTTTTTCCCCAAATAATATAGCATTTTAATTATACTAAATGCCATTACCATGAAAACAGCAAAACAGGAGGTTAAAACTCATTTATTGAGCTTACATTTTAATAAATGTATTGACATTTAAAATTTGTCTGAAACGCTTTTAAGTCCCTGAATAAACCAGATTGGGCTGCATATAGTGGGTACCCCACCTGAGGGCAGCCATGTTTAAAATAGGTTTAGGAAAGAATATCAGACACATTCAGACCACTAAGAGTTATAATAACTGCTATTTCAAAATGTGAAAAAGAATCTCTGAAGAAAATGACTGATTGCTTCTTAAATTTAAATATTGTGGCTGTTTATATGTAAAAGTGCTGCTATATTGTATGTATTTTTATGTGGCTCTAATGTATTACTGTACATATATATAAAGCATGTAATACACAACTTTGTCACTTCAACCAGAATGTGAAATGCACACACGGCTACTAAAACAAGCTGCATGAATATAGGGTGAAGGTTAGTGTAGTCTCTGAGAATCTGGTACTTTTCACCACTTAACATGGCCAAGAACCACCTACTGCTGTGGGAAAAGAAATTTGATTGACATGCAAAAGGACCAATAACATATGTGCTATTCTGGTATGAAATGTAGAAGGAAGCGATTGACGTCGGACCAGTACCAGAGCCAGTACTAAATGATACAAGGAAGTGCCTATACAAGGAGGTCCAGACAGCCAATCAGAATGCAATGGGCTGAATCTTGACAGTGCAGGCAGATTAACGCACTGAATGTATCAGACTATTGTACTACTAGCTACTATTGTAGCAGTGCGTATTTTAAATTTGAATAACACAAAACATGATGGAGACATGTATATTATATGATTTGCTGTGATACAAAATTAAATGTATCTAAGCTCTACCATCTTAACCCAACTGCCATAATTTAATTGGAAATCTCTTGTAACCTCTAGCTGAGAAATAGTTTTACAGGATAGTTTTACAGTTCATGATGTTGTGTAATTGATGTTGTGGCCCTATCAGTCAGCTCCCTGTTCCCCAGGGTCAAAATGTCCCTATCGCTCATACTGGTACCCAGGCATTAGATTGAATAAAGGCAAAGACATTTTCTCATGGTTCTCATGTCTGAGACTCTGCGCTATGTCGAGCCTCCTGCTCAGCACTGTATGGATCCGTGCTAATACCCTCATTCTGCTAATCCGCCTCATCAACTTTGTCAAATATTAATTCGAGTGACACTCTATTCAGTGCTCCTGTCTCTCAGGATTCCAGGTCCTGTGAGAAATCAAATGGTGGGGGGGTCCCAGATACAGAGATCAGCTGATGAGTAGCTAAGACTACTTAATACTTATTTTTGGTATCAAAAAATGTACAGAAATTATGCAACACATTATCCTACGTTACATGGTGTGAAGTGTTTTTCTGTTTGCTGTAGCTACACTCGAATTCTTCTGGACACTGTGACATTTCTATGAATATCTCATCACACCCAGCCATGAGAATGCCAGTGCAGTCAGGTACTTGTGTTGGATGACTAGCTCTCACACCCAAAGGTAATGGAAGATGATCTGTTACTACAGAGAAAAGTTGGGGACTTTATCTCTGTGTTGGGGAATTTATATTCTCCTAGCCTACACTTAGCTTCATCTGCTGAAATTCTGGGCCAGAAATAGGTGCAGTTTAAAGAATGTGAAGTCACCCATCATACAGGGTGTTTACAAACGTTTGGGAATATAGTGTTACCCGTGAAGGATGGCTTCCTCATTTGAGCCTTGCTTCATTTTTTCAGAGTGTTTCTACCTTTTCCAGATTTTTATTCTTTTGAGTCTTGCTTCCTCTTCATCCTCAAGCTCTTTGGGATTTCCTTTGCCTTTTGAATCCTGGTTATTTTAAGTGTTTCCATCTCAGGCTCTTAGGGAATTCTTTTCCTGGCTCTTTTTGAGAGTTGTTAGACTCACCTAATATTCTATAGGCTTGGTCCGTATAGAAGAGCACAGATGTATTGTCTCAAAAGGACCTGTATTTCTCTCTGACTCTTCTGTTCCTCGTTATCACTGTGATGTAACCTTGGCTAGTTTTATAATTGGGATGAAAGCAGTGTCTGTGTAAAATATAACAGGCTTAAAGCTGCTATGCTTCTCTGCTTAGATTTCAGAGCTGAGAACAGAGTGCAACAGTCAACCTCTGTGAGCAGACTACTCATCGTCAATGTAGTATATACGGCCTATTTCACTAGACAGTTAACACTTACCAAAAGACATACCTCTCTTCTGTTATATCACAGATAACTCCTTAAATCGATGGGATATCATTAAAATGTCCAAAAGTTTTTGGACATCCCTTTTAATACAGAAATTCAGCTACTTAAATGTGCACTCATCTCTGACTATAGAAAATGCATTGACCGATGAACTGAAGCACCTGCACATGAGCCTAAGATCACCATACTCTGTGTCAAATATTGGCTAGAGGAGTACAAAGCCTCAGAGCACTGGAACATGCTCAGATATGCTTGACTATACCCAGACAAGATGAACCCCATCCAATGTTTGTTAAATTATTAAAGCAACAACATGACAGACTTCCCCCCTCCTGACTCTACATGGTATGTATAAAAATTCCAAACACTTTATCGCTGCTAATGAGGCGCCTTTATTCCCCCAGTGTGGTATAAGATGCACTCTCATGACTCACAGTTTGTTATAAACATGTACGGCGCTCAAAACAGCGGGACAGCTTCCATCCGGCTGCCATAGAGACCCAGCACAAATGTATTCAGCAGCGCAGTGGTAATGCATTTATCTGATCTTCCGCTGATTCGGCTGATCTCCAGTTATTAGGCTCGGCGGCTGGGGTGATTCATTATCAGATAATTACCCTCTCTTGTGCCATATATATATGTTTTTTAATAAAAAAAAAAAAAAAACTAAAAAACCCCACCTCCATTGTGCACTGATAGCATCTCCGGAATGAATAACAACTAGAGCACCATCTGCAACATGCTGCTTTCTAAAGACGTCTTACACTTCCCTGCAGTCAAAGGAGTTGAAACGAGGTTGCAGGAGGTGGGTAGACTCTGAAACGTACACTATACATTCAAAAGTTTGTGAGCACCACTGAAGTAGGGACATCCACTGCTTTAAGCCTATGTAGTCTGCACTGAAATACATGCAATTAAATGCAAAGCTGAGAAGCATAAATTCACCATGCTCAATGACAAATGTTGGTTAGAGGGTTATAAAGCCCCTAGCATAGCTGTGGAGCACTGGCCCTGCATACCTGCATACCTTTGAGAGTGCTGTGAGAGATCTAGAACCATGTCTGTCCTACATGTCTAGAACAACTGTGTCATTGCCTTCAAATCCTTACAGCAACAAATGTAGTGTAATGAGCAGTGGAAATGTGTTTTTAGGAGTAGTGGAGGTGGACTGGCTTTTGTGATCTAAAATCCAACATCAGTATCTGAACTTACCAGTTTTTATGACTGAATGCAATCAAATCCTCACAGAAGTGTTTATAAAATCTAGGGTATAGATAGTTGGCCAGAGGGGTGTAGAGCCCACCGGCATGAGGACCTGAATGCTTGAGTTTTTTTAACAAGGGCTGGAAAGCCTTGCTGCCTATGCCGTCTCCTTAGTCACTGCCCTAGGAAGGCAGCATTTAGACAGGAAGGGACCCATGACAGAATTGCGTTTGAGACACGCTTCCAAGGCAGCAACATGTCACGGAATTGCATATTTATATATATATCGATTCAGACACACCTTGAAACCTCCCTCCCTCAGAATACAGCCTCAGCAGGCAGCTCTACAGCCGTGATGTACCACCCATCTTGATGCATCTCACCACCAAGAAACATGGTAGACTTGGGTAAGAATTAAGAAGCTAATGCAAGCTGGTAAATTACAAAGTTCACCTTCATTCTCATCCTCCTCCTTCACCCTCAGGGGACCCTACTTCTTCCTCCCACTCCACATCTTCCTCTCCTTCCCGCCGACAACAGATGACACTCAAAGCAGGGTGTCTGGAATCTCAGCCCGGCCACCTGCAAGTCGGCATATGCCCACTTCTGTGCCCTATCCTTCCCTTATTGTCATCCAAGGTCTCTGTGCCCAGTCCCTGATCTGCCCTCGCTCACTTGCTCTTGCTCCCTACCTTCTCCTTAGGTTTCATGCACTTACACTGCGAGGCTGGTTATCTTTTGTCTCAATAAAGTCATCTACTCTTAAGATTAGATATTAGAACTTTGCTGTGAGAGCTGATGGCTTCCAGCCTTGAGAACATGAGAGAGGTCAGGTACTGATGTTGGATGTTTAGTTCTGTTCTCCACACTCTAGAGCTCCAGCTTCATAGCTCCACAGCCCAATCCTGGGGTCTTTATATTTGATATAGGGTCACTGTTGAAAAACTGCCCTCAACACAGGTCTCGCTCTGTTCTATGTAGTGTCCAGCAGTGACAGCAATAACTGTAGACTCAAATGAACTACAGTAATCTACAGGAATGTCTTCCTCTGGATTAGCCCATCGTTCAAAGCCAAACATCAAAGAACTTTCTCTTGAGTAGGAGTGGCCAGTGGGAGTGAGCAGAGGCAGGATTGGGACAGGGCCCGGCTGAGGCTTTCCTCCTCTGAGCCCTCTTTGTCCCTGTCTCTTTGCATTTAGCAGAAGCATGACAGTTGCCTACGCTAGTCTGCGGCTAGCCTTGCTTCAGCGCTTCCTCTGCACCAGCAAACCGGCCAGGACGGATAAAGGAGTCCAGCCCCTCTAATCACACCACCATCCCACCACCCTCAGGTCTTTCTGCTCCCAGCATCACTGTGTATAGGAACTCGTCTATGCATAGCGTCGATATGGCTCCTTCACAGTAGTAAGGTCTCTCTCTCTCTCTCTCTCTCTCTCTCTCTCTCTCTCTCTTTCTCTCTCTCTCATTCCCTTTCTTTCTTTCATTCTTGATTTATCTTTCTTGACCCCATCTGTCTGTTTCCTTTTCCTCTCTCACTTTCTCTTGTTCTCAGACCTCTTAAATCTCCCCTTCCCTTTCCCCCCTCTATTTCCCTCCGTCTCTCCTTCCCACAGCGTTCTTTTCCTCTTTCACTCCTTCTTAATCTTTCCCTTTGTCCTACGCTCTACTACCTCTACAATCTCCCCATTTTTCTTTCTCTCTCCCTTGCTCATGCTCACTCTCCCTCTCCTTTCTTTTTCTTTTCACCACTCCATCTGTCATTCTCTCTCTCTTCACACCTTTCTTATTATTTTCAATTCTGTCTGTCCCTTTTTCTCTCCCTTTCTCTTTGTCTTTCTCTCGCTCTTTTCTCTTGCTTTTCTTGTTTATCTCTCTCTCTCTTTCTCTCTCTCTCTTCTTTCTCTGTCCCCCTCTCTCTCACTCTCTCTCTCTCTCTCTGTCTCTCCCTCCCTCTTTTCTCTGCTCACCCACTATCTTTCTTTTCCATATCTGTCCATTCTTGTCCCTCTCTGTCTCTCAGACGTGTTGTTGGTGAGCGGTGTTTCTGAGGGCTGGGATCTGTCGTGGCATTCAGATGTAATATAGGGATCTGTCGTGCGGGGAGCATTAGGGGATATAAATATTTATTCTCCCCTCCTTGTCATAGCTTCCTCCCTCCGTCTCCATCTGTTCCGCTGTTCTCCTCCCTCTTTCTCTCCGGCCTTTCCCTCTCTTCCCCGTCCAACATAATTTTGACTGAAATTCACAGACAGATTCAGTCTTTTGTCCAGGAAAATGTATTTATTGTTAATTAGATGGAAATAGTCATCAATTTGAGCTCCATCTGTGCAGTCCACCACTGAGTGAGTAGCATCAGTTACCGGACACAAATAAACTGACAATTTATGTTCTCCTCCAAGTGTGTTGAGCTACAGTCCCATGTGCTTACCTCTGATGTCTTTTTACCATCACGTGATGTGGTGGCTTCTATTTCAGGTGAAGTCTAAAGCTGTTTTCTGATTGGTCAGTAGGTGATTATGTCCTTTAGAGACTTTTCCTTACATTATCCATAAAGTATTAAAGGCCCACACATTGTGTTTTTGTAACAAATATTCATGAGTGAATTTCTAATCATTGCTCTGAGATTCCATGACTTCTGGGAGAATAAAACCTTTCAAGTCAAGTCCAACTGTGTTGAAGTTTGACTCACAAATTTGGGTCCCCCTACCAAAAGCGCTGTTGCTCTGGCTATGTGACCTATGACACATCTATCTGAGCCAACATGGAGGAAGCACTGATTGTTGCAGTCTCAAAACTATTACACAAGTCATTCCGTGCGGATTACAAATTACGACCCAAACGAGAGTCAGCTTGGTACGCACTCAGTCGGGAGGTGGGATTAGATGGCAATTATATTTTCTTCATGTGTTTTTACTAATACTCTTTAAACCGCTGCTTATCTTGCCAAAGCTCGCCAAACTCTTTTCTCAGGCTGACAATAGGATGAATCCCCATCCGTTTTGTTTTTGTAGCCCTCCTCTTCTCTGAGAACTCCTCATTCTTGAATCAAAATGGAGGACTGTTTACACCACTGATTTCCATCCCCCATTTCTTAGTCATGCCCATTTCCCCAAACACAGTGTGTCTGTGCTTTAATAGTGTAACCCTAATTCTAAGCTTACACCATATCCTAAGCCTAAATTTATCCCTGACACTAAAACATGTCTTTGCTTTAAAATGTAATGATTAACATTGTGTGGACCAACTTCTAACTAACAATAAGAGTGTTTAAACAGGTTTTTGTCCTCAAGATTAGATATATACCTAGTAGAAAAACACACACACACACTGATACAATCAGTGCAGATGCTGTATTTTTCCTTTCGGACGCTCCTTCAGTGATTCATGACGATAGTCATTTTCTCTGCTTTTTATTTTCTCTCCCTGAACCAAAGCAACATCTTTTAAAAACAGCTCCCCGTTCAAAACTCATCTTGATTTTTAAAGCTTTTGTAATGTGCATTGATTAACTTCACGTTGCATAAACACTGTGGATTCATTTGGAGTTCAGTTCTCAATAGATTCCATTCTTTTCGGAGGTGGAGAAACAAACTAATGCATGAAAAGCTTTGAATTCTGTTTAATCCACATCATATTGGACCATCTCTGCTGATCAATTCTTCATAAAAACTGTTTTCACAAGGTTTCCCTATTCGTAATTGTGCATGTTTGTTAAAGTATGCTCTACAAAGACCAGAAAAATAGTTCTGAATTTATATATTTTGGCAGTAGGTGGGTTTTGGCCATTTAAACACGAAATACGATGTGAATAAATGAGTAGAATGAAAGTAAATATTTTAATACTTTAATGCATCTCTTGAGTTTGACATTTTGACCCATCCATTGCTGTCCAGGTGGAAAGCCAGCGGCTGGCACATGATACTATCCACTATATTTAAAAGCCTGTAATGTAAATCCAGCTTCATAGTGGCTTTAAAGCCCCTACCTCCCAGGGCAGGGCCAGCTCTATTGAGGCCTATGGAAAAATCAATGAGCAGCAAACTGACAAAAGCAAAGAGGCAAATGTAAAATAGTGGAGGCCACACTGTCCTCTGATTTGAAGAGTATTAATCAGGAGTGTGTTCCTCTTTGCTGCAGTAACAGCTTCTACTCCTCTGAAATGCTTTGCACTGGAACCTGGAACATTGTTGTGAGAGTTTGATGGCTGTTATGAATGCAACAGTGAAGACAGGAACTGATGCCGAATCGCAAAGCCCACTCCAACTCATCCCAAAGGTACTGCATGGAGAGTGTGTGGAGGGTGGCGGTGCTTACACCCCTCTTGCTGGTGCTTGGCTTTGAGCATAGGGAGTAACTGTTCCAAAAATGCAGCGTGTGCTTTACCAAGCCCTGCATTTTGCACCACTTTCAGGGCGCCCCACTTTTTGTTTCAGTACAGACAAGCCCTGGGAGAGCTGATGGCCACAGGGACTATTGGAGAGCAAAGCACCGAAGCACAAACACACACATACACACACACACACTTGGCCTAGTGCTGAGTGGGAATGACAGAAATGCTCTCCCTGGTGTGTGTGAATCCAGTCGAGTGGAGCTCAGTTTCCCAGGCCCTAAAACCACGCTTGGTAAAAGCAGAGTCGCATCAATCACGAGCTTGGTCCACTCTCCCAGTTGGTGGCCAAAAACCCTCGGACGGAGAAATGCTCCTGAAAACAAAAAGCAGTGTATAATGAGTTTAGTTTACCCACCGTGGCCCTAACAGGATGAAGTGGTTCAAGAAAATGGATGAATGAATGAATGAATGAATGAACGAAAACGTACATTGCATTATAAATGTGACAAATCCTACCCTTTTACAAAAAGGAACACAGCTCTTGGTCTTTCTTAAACATCACGCCATAAGAATCCAACCCCACAGCACCGTTCTCCCCCTGATCAGAACGGCCACTTTCAGAACATATTCCTTTAAATACTAATGAGCTGCTCGCTGTTCACCCTGACCCCGAGTGCACAGGAGTGAGGAGCGAGGAGCAGAAGCTCTTGTTTTTAGCCGTTTTCACTCAGTTCTCTTTCTTCTCCTTTCTCTTATTTCTCAATGTTTGTGTCTGTTTTGCTGCCTTTGACATCGTCTCTGTGCTCTTACATTAACCCATAAACCAGCGCTGTGATTGGACAGACTCAGACAAGGGGGTGGGCCTATTCTAAAGTGTCTACACTTGACTGCTCGCTTTATCCCATGTTTTCTGACTTGGGAAGCCCACAGAAAACTGTCTGGGTGGGTCCTGTCTCACAGTGTGTGGGTTGGTGGGCTCCTGGTCCTCATATTAACGAGCACATGCACCGAACAAGTGAATATTTTTCAGAATATTTCTCCTTTAATATGATTTTGGAGATAAAACATCCACTTTTTCTACGCTGGATGTTAATGAGGCTACCTTAAATAACTCCTACCTTAAATATATCAGATTCCTGCTTTGCTCTGGTGTTGTTTGGAATTGTGCAAATTTTTAAAACATAGACTTTTCTGTGAAAAACAGCCCAGATGTTCTGTTGTTCTATTTTTTTTCCTGTCCAAGATGGCAGGCTGTAAGTTTATGAAGATGGACTGTCTGGCTAAGGATGGATGCCTTTGTCCTACATCTGCGCGCGGTGGAGATCATTTGCATCATCGTAGAGTTATGAGTGGCTAAATGTGTGCAATTTGTAAACATGAGCGAGCGCGTGTGCTTCCACAGCCCACAGAGCATATGTTTAGCTAATGTACTCGTAATAGAGACCCCTCCTAAACTGCAGTGTGCAGGTCTGTATGTAAAGCTGAGTGGATATTGACAGCTGAATGTGAGTTGTTGCATAAAGCCTCCTTTTTATTACTTCACTTCCAATCAAAATGATCAATAAGCACAAGCAGTTTGTCATTCATTCCTAGAGACACTGTGTGCAGAGCTTTGTACCTGAGAATAGTGCCCCGAGGAAGGACGAAGCGAGGCCCCTGATGGATCCCTCTCCAGACAAGAACAAAAATGCTTGCATTATCAGAACAGTCCAGTAGGGGGCCAAAGTGCCTCTTAAAGAGTGACATCAAAACACCACGACACATGAGAAAAACACAGATGTTTTGTCCCAAATCACTCCTCACACCATATGTAGGAATCAGAAATCTAGTGTTGTGTGTGTGTGTGTGTGTGTGTGTGTGTGTGTGTGTCCTCCCTAAACACAGCAGCCCCAGCCCACCCACTCATACCGACGTTACTCCCCAAAGGCAGTGGCCCCCTGTTTAGCAGATAATCTCAGAGCTCATTCCGAACCAGCATCCGTGGGATGTGCTGGAAAAGTGTGATCCATGGATGCGGCTCCGGCTTCTCGGGATCTGAGAAATCCCGAACCCGTTGGGTGATGCTGAGGTCCGGTCCGTACTTTGGAAAACACCCGCAGCTTCTGTTGCTTGATATCTATATTCTTTTGTGTCTATTTTCTTTCTCAGTGAGGGCTTCACGTCCTCCACCACATCACGTCCTTTCAGACCCAGACTGTTGACCACGCTTCTGACAGTGGAAGAGTGGCTGTAGATTTCTTGCGCAGCTGTTAGGGGTTCCACTTTCTTTTGTTGTTGTTATTTGCCTGTGACCTCCCCTTCCTTGTGGAAAAGAATCCTGGAAATGGAAGAAGGGTGGTCTCGGACTTTCGCACACCGCTGTCGTCTCTTGGGTTCGTCCTTGTCCTTGACCCGTCCCTGTTACATGACTTCTTGGTGTAGCTGCTGCCACCTACAAGCCTCAGTGTAATTAAAGTGTTTGATCTGCGTCCCTCCCTGCAGAGAAACACATTACACACACACACACACACACACCGCTCACGCCACTGTGATCAATGGCCGAGCGAGAGAGGAGCGAACCACAAACTGACAGTATCGGGATTGAACAGAGGGAGGAGGGGAAGGAGGGAGGGGGCGAGAGAGAGAGAGAGAGAGAGAGAGAGAGAGAGAGAGAGAGAGAGAGAGAGAGAGGAGAAGAGAGACAGTAGAAATTAAAGACAGAAAAAGTGAGGGAGAAAGAATAGAGAGAGGACAACAAGAGACTAGAAGTGAGAAAGAATAATGGAGAGAGACAGAATACAGATACAGAGAGAGAGAGGGAGAGAGAGGGAGAAAGAGAGAGACAGACAGACAGAGAGAAAGACAGGTGAGAGACAGAGAGAAAGAGAGAGAGAGAGAGAGAGAGAGAGAGAGAGAGAGAAAGAAAGAGACACAGAGAGAGAGAGATAAAGAGAGAGACAGAGAGAGAGAGAGAAAGAAAGAGATAGAGAGAGAGAGACAGATAAAGAGAGAGAGACAGAGAGAGAGAGAGAGAGAGAGAGAGAGAGAGTACAATTTAAAGACAGAAAAAGTGAGGGAGAAAGAATAGAGAGAGGAGAGCGAGAGACTAGAAGTGAGAAAGAATAATGGAGACAGAATACAGAGAGAGAGAGAGAGAGAGAGAGACAGAAAAAGAAAGAGAGAGAGAAACAGAGAGTGACAGAGAGAGATAAAGACAGAGAGACAGAGAAAGAGAAAGATATAAAGACAGAGAGAGAGAGATATATATAAAGACTGAGAGAGAGAGAGAGAGAGAGAGAGAGAAAGAGAGAGAGAGAGAGAGAGGGTTTTAAAGGGACGCTGTAAAAGTATATCTCCCAATATACAATGTGTCCAAATATTTATAGACACCTGTTCTAATGAATTCAGCCCAGGCCCAGTGCCACTTGTGGGCTGGAGGGGTACAAACCCCCCCCCCCCCCCCCAGCCTTGGCCTGTGGAACAGCGGAACAGCGTTCTCCGGAGAGATAGAGCTCCACTGGGATGAGCAGGAGTGGAGTTTGTGATCCTGAACTAATCCTCCGTCGTCAGTAATTAATTACATTCTTTTAATTACAGTCCTCACCTTCCTCTGCTGCTGTTGTGGGCGGAGCTAAAGCTGAGGGGAAATCTCATTTCATGTGTTTCTCATGTTACTTTCATCCTCTGACTCTTTAACCCACCTCTGCTCCCCCCCCCCACCACCAGCCCCCAACCCCCCAAAGCTGGCCGACCTTGAGCTCTGGCAGACGGGAGGCAGACGAGCGCAGGAAGGGACCCCATCAATCTTCCTCCCGCCGCCTGGCAGGACCTCTAAACAAACCTGGGAGCCCATCCCTCGCCCCAGAGGCCTCGCGCTCTCCAGCTCCTGCTGAATTAACAGGACCCCCGGACCGTGACCAGACCCCCGCAAGCCCCAGTACCTGAGACCATCCAGGAATGTCTGCTCTGAGAGGACAAATCCTCGTAAACGTACGGCTCAAGCCTGCAAGTGTGTGAATGGGTGAGTGTTTAGAATTGTTTACGTGTGTGTTACTGGGTGAGTGTGTGAAACTGTCAGCAGGCATGTATGGGTGACTGACAGGGTGAGTGAATGGGTGAGTGTGTAGAACTGTCTACAGGTGTGTGTGCAGAACTCTCTTCAGGTGTGTGTGAGAGAGTGAATGGGTGAGTGTGTTGAATTGTCTACAGGTGTGTGTTCCTGACTGAATGGGTGAGTGTGTTGAATTGTCTACAGGTGTGTGTACCTGAGTGAATGGGTGAGTGTGTAGAACTGTCTACAGGTGTGTGTGTGTGTGTGAGAGAGTGAATGGGTGAGTGTGTAGAACTGTCTACAGGTGTGTGTTTGTGAATGAATGGGTGAGTGTGTTGAATTGTCTACAGGTTTGTGTTCCTGAGTGAATGGGTGAGTGTGTAGAACTGTCTACAGGTGTGTGTACCTGAGTGAATGGGTGAGTGGTAGAACTGTCTAGAGGTGTGTGTACCTGAGTGAATGGGTGAGTGTGTAGAACTGTCTACAGGTGTGTGTACCTGCATGAATGGGTGAGTGTGTAGAACTGTTTACAGGTGTGTGTGCCTGAGTGAATGGGTGAGTGTGTAGAATTGTCTACAGGTGTGTGTGCCTGAGTGACTAGGTGAGTGTGTTGAATTGTCTACAGGTGTGTGTGCCTGAGTGAATAGGTGAGTGTGTAGAACTGTCTAGAGGTGTGTGTCTGAGTGAATGGGTGAGAGTGTAGAACTGTCTACATGTGTGTTCCTGCGTGAATGGGTGAGTGTGTAGAGCTGTCTACAGGTGTGTGTGCCTGAGTGAATGCGTGAGTGTGTAGAACTGTCTACAGGTGTGTGTTTGTGAATGAATGGGTGAGTGTGTAGAACTATCTACAGGTGTGTGTGTCTGAGTGAATGGGTGAGTGTGTAGAACTGTCTACAGGTGTGTGTACCTGAGTGAATGGGTGAGTGTGTAGAACTGTCTACAGGTGTGTGTACCTGCGTGAATGGGTGAGTGTGTAGAACTGTTTACAGGTGTGTGTGCCTGAGTGAATGGGTGAGTGTGTAGAACTGTCTACAGGTGTGTGTGCCTGAGTGAATGGGTGAGTGTGTAGAACTGTCTACATGTGTGTGCCTGAGTGAATAGGTGAGTGTGTAGAATTGTCTACAGGTGTGTGTGCCTGAGTGACTAGGTGAGTGTGTTGAATTGTCTACAGGTGTGTGTGCCTGAGTGAATAGGTGAGTGTGTAGAACTGTCTAGAGGTGTGTGTCTGAGTGAATGGGTGAGAGTGTAGAACTGTCTACATGTGTGTTCCTGCGTGAATGGGTGAGTGTGTAGAACTGTCTACAGGTGTGTGTTCCTGAGTGAATGGGTGAGTGTGTAGAACTGTCTACAGGTGTGTGTTCCTGAGTGAATGGGTGAGTGTGTAGAACTGTCTAGAGGTGTGTGTCTGAGTGAATGGGTGAGAGTGTAGAACTGTCTACATGTGTGTTCCTGCGTGAATGGGTGAGTGTGTAGAACTGTTTACAGGTGTGTGTTCCTGAGTGAATGGGTGAGTGTGTAGAACTGTCTACAGGTGTGTGTGCCTGAGTGAATGGGTGAGTGTTTAGAACTGTCTACATGTGTGTGCCTGAGTGAATAGGTGAGTGTGTAGAACTGTCTAGAGGTGTGTGTCTGAGTGAATGGGTGAGTGTGTAGAACTGTTTACATGTGTGTTACTGCGTGAATGGGTGAGTGTGTAGAACTGTCTACAGGTGTGTGTTCCTGAGTGAATGGGTGAGTGTGTAGAACTGTCTACAGGTGTGTGTGCCTGAGTGAATAGGTGAGTGTGTAGAACTGTCTACATGTGTGTGCCTGAGTGAATAGGTGAGTGTGTAGAACTGTCTACAGGTGTGTGTGCCTGAGTGATTAGGTGAGTGTGTTGAATTGTCTACAGGTGTGTGTGCCTGAGTGAATAGGTGAGTGTGTAGAACTGTCTAGAGGTGTGTGTCTGAGTGAATGGGTGAGAGTGTAGAACTGTCTACATGTGTGTTCCTGCGTGAATGGGTGAGTGTGTAGAACTGTCTACAGGTGTGTGTGCCTGAGTGAATGCGTGAGTGTGTAGAACTGTCTACAGGTGTGTGTTTGTGAATGAATGGGTGAGTGTGTAGAACTATCTACAGGTGTGTGTGTCTGAGTGAATGGGTGAGTGTGTAGAACTGTCTACAGGTGTGTGTACCTGAGTGAATGGGTGAGTGTGTAGAACTGTCTACAGGTGTGTGTACCTGCGTGAATGGGTGAGTGTGTAGAACTGTTTACAGGTGTGTGTGCCTGAGTGAATGGGTGAGTGTGTAGAACTGTCTACAGGTGTGTGTGCCTGAGTGAATGGGTGAGTGTGTAGAACTGTCTACATGTGTGTGCCTGAGTGAATAGGTGAGTGTGTAGAATTGTCCACAGGTGTGTGTGCCTGAGTGACTAGGTGAGTGTGTTGAATTGTCTACAGGTGTGTGTGCCTGAGTGAATAGGTGAGTGTGTAGAACTGTCTAGAGGTGTGTGTCTGAGTGAATGGGTGAGAGTGTAGAACTGTCTACATGTGTGTTCCTGCGTGAATGGGTGAGTGTGTAGAACTGTCTACAGGTGTGTGTACCTGAGTGAATGGGTGAGTGTGTAGAACTGTCTAGAGGTGTGTGTACCTGAGTGAATGGGTGAGTGTGTAGAACTGTTTACAGGTGTGTGTGCCTGAGTGACTAGGTGAGTGTGTTGAATTGTCTACAGGTGTGTGTGCCTGAGTGAATAGGTGAGTGTGTAGAACTGTCTAGAGGTGTGTGTCTGAGTGAATGGGTGAGAGTGTAGAACTGTCTACATGTGTGTTCCTGCGTGAATGGGTGAGTGTGTAGAACTGTCTACAGGTGTGTGTTCCTGAGTGAATGGGTGAGTGTGTAGAACTGTCTAGAGGTGTGTGTCTGAGTGAATGGGTGAGAGTGTAGAACTGTCTACATGTGTGTTCCTGCGTGAATGGGTGAGTGTTTAGAACTGTTTACAGGTGTGTGTTCCTGAGTGAATGGGTGAGTGTGTAGAACTATCTACAGGTGTGTGTGCCTGAGTGAATGGGTGAGTGTGTAGAACTGTCTACATGTGTGTGCCTGAGTGAATAGGTGAGTGTGTAGAACTGTCTAGGGGTGTGTGTCTGAGTGAATGGGTGAGAGTGTAGAACTGTTTACATGTGTGTTCCTGCGTGAATGGGTGAGTGTGTAGAACTGTCTACAGGTGTGTGTTCCTGAGTGAATGGGTGAGTGTGTAGAACTGTCTACAGGTGTGTGTACCTGAGTGAATGGGTGAGTGTGTAGAACTGTCTAGAGGTGTGTGTACCTGAGTGAATGGGTGAGTGTGTAGAACTGTTTACAGGTGTGTGTTCCTGAGTGAATGGGTGAGTGTGTAGAACTGTCTACAGGTGTGTGTGCCTGAGTGAATAGGTGAGTGTGTAGAACTGTCTACATGTGTGTGCCTGAGTGAATAGGTGAGTGTGTAGAACTGTCTACAGGTGTGTGTGCCTGAGTGATTAGGTGAGTGTGTTGAATTGTCTACAGGTGTGTGTGCCTGAGCGAATAGGTGAGTGTGTAGAACTGTCTAGAGGTGTGTGTCTGAGTGAATGGGTGAGAGTGTAGAACTGTCTACATGTGTGTTCCTGCGTGAATGGGTGAGTGTGTAGAACTGTTTACAGGTGTGTGTTCCTGAGTGAATGGGTGAGTGTGTAGAACTGTCTACAGGTGTGTGTTCCTGAGTGAATGGGTGAGTGTGTAGAACTGTCTACAGGTGTGTGTGCCTGAGTGAATGTGTGAGTGTGTAGAACTGTCTACATGTGTGTGCCCGAGTGAATAGGTGAGTGTGTAGAATTGTCTACAGGTGTGTGTGCCTGAGTGACTAGGTGAGTGTGTTGAATTGTCTACAGGTGTGTGTGCCTGAGTGAATAGGTGAGTGTGTAGAACTGTCTAGAGGTGTGTGTTCCTGAGTGAATGGGTGAGTGTGTAGAACTGTCTAGAGGTGTGTGTCTGAATGAATGGGTGAGAGTGTAGAACTGTCTACATGTGTGTTCCTGAGTGAATGGGTGAGTGTGTAGAACTGTCTAGAGGTGTGTGTTCCTGAGTGAATGGGTGAGTGTGTAGAACTGTCTAGAGGTGTGTGTCTGAGTGAATGGGTGAGAGTGTAGAACTGTCTACATGTGTGTTCCTGCGTGAATGGGTGAGTGTGTAGAACTGTTTACAGGTGTGTGTTCCTGAGTGAATGGGTAAATGTGTGTAGAACTGTCTACAGGTGTGTGTGCCTGAGTGAATGGGTGAGTGTTTAGAACTGTCTACATGTGTGTGCCTGAGTGAATAGGTGAGTGTGTAGAACTGTCTAGAGGTGTGTGTCTGAGTGAATGGGTGAGTGTGTAGAACTGTTTACATGTGTGTTACTGCGTGAATGGGTGAGTGTGTAGAACTGTCTACAGGTGTGTGTTCCTGAGTGAATGGGTGAGTGTGTAGAACTGTCTACAGGTGTGTGTGCCTGAGTGAATAGGTGAGTGTGTAGAACTGTCTACATGTGTGTGCCTGAGTGAATAGGTGAGTGTGTAGAACTGTCTACAGGTGTGTGTGCCTGAGTGATTAGGTGAGTGTGTTGAATTGTCTACAGGTGTGTGTGCCTGAGTGAATAGGTGAGTGTGTAGAACTGTCTAGAGGTGTGTGTCTGAGTGAATGGGTGAGAGTGTAGAACTGTCTACAGGTGTGTGTGCCTGAGTGAATAGGTGAGTGTGTAGAACTGTCTACATGTGTGTGCCTGAGTGAATAGGTGAGTGTGTAGAACTGTCTACAGGTGTGTGTGCCTGAGTGATTAGGTGAGTGTGTTGAATTGTCTACAGGTGTGTGTGCCTGAGCGAATAGGTGAGTGTGTAGAACTGTCTAGAGGTGTGTGTCTGAGTGAATGGGTGAGAGTGTAGAACTGTCTACATGTGTGTTCCTGCGTGAATGGGTGAGTGTGTAGAACTGTTTACAGGTGTGTGTTCCTGAGTGAATGGGTGAGTGTGTAGAACTGTCTACAGGTGTGTGTTCCTGAGTGAATGGGTGAGTGTGTAGAACTGTCTACAGGTGTGTGTGCCTGAGTGAATGTGTGAGTGTGTAGAACTGTCTACATGTGTGTGCCCGAGTGAATAGGTGAGTGTGTAGAATTGTCTACAGGTGTGTGTGCCTGAGTGACTAGGTGAGTGTGTTGAATTGTCTACAGGTGTGTGTGCCTGAGTGAATAGGTGAGTGTGTAGAACTGTCTAGAGGTGTGTGTTCCTGAGTGAATGGGTGAGTGTGTAGAACTGTCTAGAGGTGTGTGTCTGAATGAATGGGTGAGAGTGTAGAACTGTCTACATGTGTGTTCCTGAGTGAATGGGTGAGTGTGTAGAACTGTCTAGAGGTGTGTGTTCCTGAGTGAATGGGTGAGTGTGTAGAACTGTCTAGAGGTGTGTGTCTGAGTGAATGGGTGAGAGTGTAGAACTGTCTACATGTGTGTTCCTGCGTGAATGGGTGAGTGTGTAGAACTGTTTACAGGTGTGTGTTCCTGAGTGAATGGGTAAATGTGTGTAGAACTGTCTACAGGTGTGTGTGCCTGAGTGAATGGGTGAGTGTTTAGAACTGTCTACATGTGTGTGCCTGAGTGAATAGGTGAGTGTGTAGAACTGTCTAGAGGTGTGTGTCTGAGTGAATGGGTGAGTGTGTAGAACTGTTTACATGTGTGTTACTGCGTGAATGGGTGAGTGTGTAGAACTGTCTACAGGTGTGTGTTCCTGAGTGAATGGGTGAGTGTGTAGAACTGTCTACAGGTGTGTGTGCCTGAGTGAATAGGTGAGTGTGTAGAACTGTCTACATGTGTGTGCCTGAGTGAATAGGTGAGTGTGTAGAACTGTCTACAGGTGTGTGTGCCTGAGTGATTAGGTGAGTGTGTTGAATTGTCTACAGGTGTGTGTGCCTGAGTGAATAGGTGAGTGTGTAGAACTGTCTAGAGGTGTGTGTCTGAGTGAATGGGTGAGAGTGTAGAACTGTCTACATGTGTGTTCCTGCGTGAATGGGTGAGTGTGTAGAACTGTCTACAGGTGTGTGTGCCTGAGTGAATGCGTGAGTGTGTAGAACTGTCTACAGGTGTGTGTTTGTGAATGAATGGGTGAGTGTGTAGAACTATCTACAGGTGTGTGTGTCTGAGTGAATGGGTGAGTGTGTAGAACTGTCTACAGGTGTGTGTACCTGAGTGAATGGGTGAGTGTGTAGAACTGTCTACAGGTGTGTGTACCTGCGTGAATGGGTGAGTGTGTAGAACTGTTTACAGGTGTGTGTGCCTGAGTGAATGGGTGAGTGTGTAGAACTGTCTACAGGTGTGTGTGCCTGAGTGAATGGGTGAGTGTGTAGAACTGTCTACATGTGTGTGCCTGAGTGAATAGGTGAGTGTGTAGAATTGTCCACAGGTGTGTGTGCCTGAGTGACTAGGTGAGTGTGTTGAATTGTCTACAGGTGTGTGTGCCTGAGTGAATAGGTGAGTGTGTAGAACTGTCTAGAGGTGTGTGTCTGAGTGAATGGGTGAGAGTGTAGAACTGTCTACATGTGTGTTCCTGCGTGAATGGGTGAGTGTGTAGAACTGTCTACAGGTGTGTGTACCTGAGTGAATGGGTGAGTGTGTAGAACTGTCTAGAGGTGTGTGTACCTGAGTGAATGGGTGAGTGTGTAGAACTGTTTACAGGTGTGTGTGCCTGAGTGACTAGGTGAGTGTGTTGAATTGTCTACAGGTGTGTGTGCCTGAGTGAATAGGTGAGTGTGTAGAACTGTCTAGAGGTGTGTGTCTGAGTGAATGGGTGAGAGTGTAGAACTGTCTACATGTGTGTTCCTGCGTGAATGGGTGAGTGTGTAGAACTGTCTACAGGTGTGTGTTCCTGAGTGAATGGGTGAGTGTGTAGAACTGTCTAGAGGTGTGTGTCTGAGTGAATGGGTGAGAGTGTAGAACTGTCTACATGTGTGTTCCTGCGTGAATGGGTGAGTGTTTAGAACTGTTTACAGGTGTGTGTTCCTGAGTGAATGGGTGAGTGTGTAGAACTGTCTACAGGTGTGTGTGCCTGAGTGAATGGGTGAGTGTGTAGAACTGTCTACATGTGTGTGCCTGAGTGAATAGGTGAGTGTGTAGAACTGTCTAGGGGTGTGTGTCTGAGTGAATGGGTGAGAGTGTAGAACTGTTTACATGTGTGTTCCTGCGTGAATGGGTGAGTGTGTAGAACTGTCTACAGGTGTGTGTTCCTGAGTGAATGGGTGAGTGTGTAGAACTGTCTACAGGTGTGTGTACCTGAGTGAATGGGTGAGTGTGTAGAACTGTCTAGAGGTGTGTGTACCTGAGTGAATGGGTGAGTGTGTAGAACTGTTTACAGGTGTGTGTTCCTGAGTGAATGGGTGAGTGTGTAGAACTGTCTACAGGTGTGTGTGCCTGAGTGAATAGGTGAGTGTGTAGAACTGTCTACATGTGTGTGCCTGAGTGAATAGGTGAGTGTGTAGAACTGTCTACAGGTGTGTGTGCCTGAGTGATTAGGTGAGTGTGTTGAATTGTCTACAGGTGTGTGTGCCTGAGCGAATAGGTGAGTGTGTAGAACTGTCTAGAGGTGTGTGTCTGAGTGAATGGGTGAGAGTGTAGAACTGTCTACATGTGTGTTCCTGCGTGAATGGGTGAGTGTGTAGAACTGTTTACAGGTGTGTGTTCCTGAGTGAATGGGTGAGTGTGTAGAACTGTCTACAGGTGTGTGTTCCTGAGTGAATGGGTGAGTGTGTAGAACTGTCTACAGGTGTGTGCCTGAGTGAATGTGTGAGTGTGTAGAACTGTCTACATGTGTGTGCCCGAGTGAATAGGTGAGTGTGTAGAATTGTCTACAGGTGTGTGTGCCTGAGTGACTAGGTGAGTGTGTTGAATTGTCTACAGGTGTGTGTGCCTGAGTGAATAGGTGAGTGTGTAGAACTGTCTAGAGGTGTGTGTTCCTGAGTGAATGGGTGAGTGTGTAGAACTGTCTAGAGGTGTGTGTCTGAATGAATGGGTGAGAGTGTAGAACTGTCTACATGTGTGTTCCTGAGTGAATGGGTGAGTGTGTAGAACTGTCTAGAGGTGTGTGTTCCTGAGTGAATGGGTGAGTGTGTAGAACTGTCTACAGGTGTGTGTTCCTGAATGAATGGGTGAGTGTGTAGAACTGTCTACAGGTGTGTGTTCCTGAGTGAATGGGTGAGTGTGTAGAACTGTCTACGGGTGTGTGTTCCTGAGTGAATGGGTGAGTGTGTATAACTGTCTAGAGGTGTGTGTACCTGAGTGAATGGGTGAGTGTGTAGAACTGTCTACAGGTGTGTGTGCCTGAGTGAATGGGTGAGTGTGTAGAACTGTCTACAGGTGTGTGTTTGTGAATGAATGGTTGAGTGTGTAGAACTATCTACAGGTGTGTGTGTCTGAGTGAATGGGTGAGTGTGTAGAACTGTCTACAGGTGTGTGTACCTGAGTGAATGGGTGAGTGTGTAGAACTGTCTACAGGTGTGTGTACCTGCGTGAATGGGTGAGTGTGTAGAACTGTTTACAGGTGTGTGTGCCTGAGTGAATGGGTGAGTGTGTAGAACTGTCTACAGGTGTGTGTGCCTGAGTGAATGGGTGAGTGTGTAGAACTGTCTACATGTGTGTGCCTGAGTGAATAGGTGAGTGTGTAGAATTGTCTACAGGTGTGTGTGCCTGAGTGACTAGGTGAGTGTGTTGAACTGTCTACAGGTGTGTGTGCCTGAGTGAATAGGTGAGTGTGTATAACTGTCTAGAGGTGTGTGTCTGAGTGAATGGGTGAGAGTGTAGAACTGTCTACATGTGTGTTCCTGCGTGAATGGGTGAGTGTGTAGAACTGTCTACAGGTGTGTGTTCCTGAGTGAATGGGTGAGTGTGTAGAACTGTCTAGAGGTGTGTGTCTGAGTGAATGGGTGAGAGTGTAGAACTGTCTACATGTGTGTTCCTGCGTGAATGGGTGAGTGTGTAGAACTGTTTACAGGTGTGTGTTCCTGAGTGAATGGGTGAGTGTGTAGAACTGTCTACAGGTGTGTGTGCCTGAGTGAATGGGTGAGTGTGTAGAACTGTCTACAGGTGTGTGTGCCTGAGTGAATAGGTGAGTGTGTAGAACTGTCTACAGGTGTGTGTGCCTGAGTGATTAGGTGAGTGTGTTGAATTGTCTACAGGTGTGTGTGCCTGAGTGAATAGGTGAGTGTGTAGAACTGTCTAGAGGTGTGTGTCTGAGTGAATGGGTGAGAGTGTAGAACTGTCTACATGTGTGTTCCTGCGTGAATGGGTGAGTGTGTAGAACTGTCTACAGGTGTGTGTGCCTGAGTGAATGCGTGAGTGTGTAGAACTGTCTACAGGTGTGTGTTTGTGAATGAATGGGTGAGTGTGTAGAACTATCTACAGGTGTGTGTGTCTGAGTGAATGGGTGAGTGTGTAGAACTGTCTACAGGTGTGTGTACCTGAGTGAATGGGTGAGTGTGTAGAACTGTCTACAGGTGTGTGTACCTGCGTGAATGGGTGAGTGTGTAGAACTGTTTACAGGTGTGTGTGCCTGAGTGAATGGGTGAGTGTGTAGAACTGTCTACAGGTGTGTGTGCCTGAGTGAATGGGTGAGTGTGTAGAACTGTCTACATGTGTGTGCCTGAGTGAATAGGTGAGTGTGTAGAATTGTCCACAGGTGTGTGTGCCTGAGTGACTAGGTGAGTGTGTTGAATTGTCTACAGGTGTGTGTGCCTGAGTGAATAGGTGAGTGTGTAGAACTGTCTAGAGGTGTGTGTCTGAGTGAATGGGTGAGAGTGTAGAACTGTCTACATGTGTGTTCCTGCGTGAATGGGTGAGTGTGTAGAACTGTCTACAGGTGTGTGTACCTGAGTGAATGGGTGAGTGTGTAGAACTGTCTAGAGGTGTGTGTACCTGAGTGAATGGGTGAGTGTGTAGAACTGTTTACAGGTGTGTGTGCCTGAGTGACTAGGTGAGTGTGTTGAATTGTCTACAGGTGTGTGTGCCTGAGTGAATAGGTGAGTGTGTAGAACTGTCTAGAGGTGTGTGTCTGAGTGAATGGGTGAGAGTGTAGAACTGTCTACATGTGTGTTCCTGCGTGAATGGGTGAGTGTGTAGAACTGTCTACAGGTGTGTGTTCCTGAGTGAATGGGTGAGTGTGTAGAACTGTCTAGAGGTGTGTGTCTGAGTGAATGGGTGAGAGTGTAGAACTGTCTACATGTGTGTTCCTGCGTGAATGGGTGAGTGTTTAGAACTGTTTACAGGTGTGTGTTCCTGAGTGAATGGGTGAGTGTGTAGAACTGTCTACAGGTGTGTGTGCCTGAGTGAATGGGTGAGTGTGTAGAACTGTCTACATGTGTGTGCCTGAGTGAATAGGTGAGTGTGTAGAACTGTCTAGGGGTGTGTGTCTGAGTGAATGGGTGAGAGTGTAGAACTGTTTACATGTGTGTTCCTGCGTGAATGGGTGAGTGTGTAGAACTGTCTACAGGTGTGTGTTCCTGAGTGAATGGGTGAGTGTGTAGAACTGTCTACAGGTGTGTGTACCTGAGTGAATGGGTGAGTGTGTAGAACTGTCTAGAGGTGTGTGTACCTGAGTGAATGGGTGAGTGTGTAGAACTGTTTACAGGTGTGTGTTCCTGAGTGAATGGGTGAGTGTGTAGAACTGTCTACAGGTGTGTGTGCCTGAGTGAATAGGTGAGTGTGTAGAACTGTCTACATGTGTGTGCCTGAGTGAATAGGTGAGTGTGTAGAACTGTCTACAGGTGTGTGTGCCTGAGTGATTAGGTGAGTGTGTTGAATTGTCTACAGGTGTGTGTGCCTGAGCGAATAGGTGAGTGTGTAGAACTGTCTAGAGGTGTGTGTCTGAGTGAATGGGTGAGAGTGTAGAACTGTCTACATGTGTGTTCCTGCGTGAATGGGTGAGTGTGTAGAACTGTTTACAGGTGTGTGTTCCTGAGTGAATGGGTGAGTGTGTAGAACTGTCTACAGGTGTGTGTTCCTGAGTGAATGGGTGAGTGTGTAGAACTGTCTACAGGTGTGTGTGCCTGAGTGAATGTGTGAGTGTGTAGAACTGTCTACATGTGTGTGCCCGAGTGAATAGGTGAGTGTGTAGAATTGTCTACAGGTGTGTGTGCCTGAGTGACTAGGTGAGTGTGTTGAATTGTCTACAGGTGTGTGTGCCTGAGTGAATAGGTGAGTGTGTAGAACTGTCTAGAGGTGTGTGTTCCTGAGTGAATGGGTGAGTGTGTAGAACTGTCTAGAGGTGTGTGTCTGAATGAATGGGTGAGAGTGTAGAACTGTCTACATGTGTGTTCCTGAGTGAATGGGTGAGTGTGTAGAACTGTCTAGAGGTGTGTGTTCCTGAGTGAATGGGTGAGTGTGTAGAACTGTCTAGAGGTGTGTGTCTGAGTGAATGGGTGAGAGTGTAGAACTGTCTACATGTGTGTTCCTGCGTGAATGGGTGAGTGTGTAGAACTGTTTACAGGTGTGTGTTCCTGAGTGAATGGGTAAATGTGTGTAGAACTGTCTACAGGTGTGTGTGCCTGAGTGAATGGGTGAGTGTTTAGAACTGTCTACATGTGTGTGCCTGAGTGAATAGGTGAGTGTGTAGAACTGTCTAGAGGTGTGTGTCTGAGTGAATGGGTGAGTGTGTAGAACTGTTTACATGTGTGTTACTGCGTGAATGGGTGAGTGTGTAGAACTGTCTACAGGTGTGTGTTCCTGAGTGAATGGGTGAGTGTGTAGAACTGTCTACAGGTGTGTGTGCCTGAGTGAATAGGTGAGTGTGTAGAACTGTCTACATGTGTGTGCCTGAGTGAATAGGTGAGTGTGTAGAACTGTCTACAGGTGTGTGTGCCTGAGTGATTAGGTGAGTGTGTTGAATTGTCTACAGGTGTGTGTGCCTGAGTGAATAGGTGAGTGTGTAGAACTGTCTAGAGGTGTGTGTCTGAGTGAATGGGTGAGAGTGTAGAACTGTCTACATGTGTGTTCCTGCGTGAATGGGTGAGTGTGTAGAACTGTCTACAGGTGTGTGTGCCTGAGTGAATGCGTGAGTGTGTAGAACTGTCTACAGGTGTGTGTTTGTGAATGAATGGGTGAGTGTGTAGAACTATCTACAGGTGTGTGTGTCTGAGTGAATGGGTGAGTGTGTAGAACTGTCTACAGGTGTGTGTACCTGAGTGAATGGGTGAGTGTGTAGAACTGTCTACAGGTGTGTGTACCTGCGTGAATGGGTGAGTGTGTAGAACTGTTTACAGGTGTGTGTGCCTGAGTGAATGGGTGAGTGTGTAGAACTGTCTACAGGTGTGTGTGCCTGAGTGAATGGGTGAGTGTGTAGAACTGTCTACATGTGTGTGCCTGAGTGACTAGGTGAGTGTGTTGAATTGTCTACAGGTGTGTGTGCCTGAGTGAATAGGTGAGTGTGTAGAACTGTCTAGAGGTGTGTGTCTGAGTGAATGGGTGAGAGTGTAGAACTGTCTACATGTGTGTTCCTGCGTGAATGGGTGAGTGTGTAGAACTGTCTACAGGTGTGTGTACCTGAGTGAATGGGTGAGTGTGTAGAACTGTCTAGAGGTGTGTGTACCTGAGTGAATGGGTGAGTGTGTAGAACTGTTTACAGGTGTGTGTGCCTGAGTGACTAGGTGAGTGTGTTGAATTGTCTACAGGTGTGTGTGCCTGAGTGAATAGGTGAGTGTGTAGAACTGTCTAGAGGTGTGTGTCTGAGTGAATGGGTGAGAGTGTAGAACTGTCTACATGTGTGTTCCTGCGTGAATGGGTGAGTGTGTAGAACTGTCTACAGGTGTGTGTTCCTGAGTGAATGGGTGAGTGTGTAGAACTGTCTAGAGGTGTGTGTCTGAGTGAATGGGTGAGAGTGTAGAACTGTCTACATGTGTGTTCCTGCGTGAATGGGTGAGTGTTTAGAACTGTTTACAGGTGTGTGTTCCTGAGTGAATGGGTGAGTGTGTAGAACTGTCTACAGGTGTGTGTGCCTGAGTGAATGGGTGAGTGTGTAGAACTGTCTACATGTGTGTGCCTGAGTGAATAGGTGAGTGTGTAGAACTGTCTAGGGGTGTGTGTCTGAGTGAATGGGTGAGAGTGTAGAACTGTTTACATGTGTGTTCCTGCGTGAATGGGTGAGTGTGTAGAACTGTCTACAGGTGTGTGTTCCTGAGTGAATGGGTGAGTGTGTAGAACTGTCTACAGGTGTGTGTACCTGAGTGAATGGGTGAGTGTGTAGAACTGTCTAGAGGTGTGTGTACCTGAGTGAATGGGTGAGTGTGTAGAACTGTTTACAGGTGTGTGTTCCTGAGTGAATGGGTGAGTGTGTAGAACTGTCTACAGGTGTGTGTGCCTGAGTGAATAGGTGAGTGTGTAGAACTGTCTACATGTGTGTGCCTGAGTGAATAGGTGAGTGTGTAGAACTGTCTACAGGTGTGTGTGCCTGAGTGATTAGGTGAGTGTGTTGAATTGTCTACAGGTGTGTGTGCCTGAGCGAATAGGTGAGTGTGTAGAACTGTCTAGAGGTGTGTGTCTGAGTGAATGGGTGAGAGTGTAGAACTGTCTACATGTGTGTTCCTGCGTGAATGGGTGAGTGTGTAGAACTGTTTACAGGTGTGTGTTCCTGAGTGAATGGGTGAGTGTGTAGAACTGTCTACAGGTGTGTGTTCCTGAGTGAATGGGTGAGTGTGTAGAACTGTCTACAGGTGTGTGTGCCTGAGTGAATGTGTGAGTGTGTAGAACTGTCTACATGTGTGTGCCCGAGTGAATAGGTGAGTGTGTAGAATTGTCTACAGGTGTGTGTGCCTGAGTGACTAGGTGAGTGTGTTGAATTGTCTACAGGTGTGTGTGCCTGAGTGAATAGGTGAGTGTGTAGAACTGTCTAGAGGTGTGTGTTCCTGAGTGAATGGGTGAGTGTGTAGAACTGTCTAGAGGTGTGTGTCTGAATGAATGGGTGAGAGTGTAGAACTGTCTACATGTGTGTTCCTGAGTGAATGGGTGAGTGTGTAGAACTGTCTAGAGGTGTGTGTTCCTGAGTGAATGGGTGAGTGTGTAGAACTGTCTACAGGTGTGTGTTCCTGAATGAATGGGTGAGTGTGTAGAACTGTCTACAGGTGTGTGTTCCTGAGTGAATGGGTGAGTGTGTAGAACTGTCTACGGGTGTGTGTTCCTGAGTGAATGGGTGAGTGTGTATAACTGTCTAGAGGTGTGTGTACCTGAGTGAATGGGTGAGTGTGTAGAACTGTCTACAGGTGTGTGTGCCTGAGTGAATGGGTGAGTGTGTAGAACTGTCTACAGGTGTGTGTTTGTGAATGAATGGTTGAGTGTGTAGAACTATCTACAGGTGTGTGTGTCTGAGTGAATGGGTGAGTGTGTAGAACTGTCTACAGGTGTGTGTACCTGAGTGAATGGGTGAGTGTGTAGAACTGTCTACAGGTGTGTGTACCTGCGTGAATGGGTGAGTGTGTAGAACTGTTTACAGGTGTGTGTGCCTGAGTGAATGGGTGAGTGTGTAGAACTGTCTACAGGTGTGTGTGCCTGAGTGAATGGGTGAGTGTGTAGAACTGTCTAGAGGTGTGTGTCTGAGTGAATGGGTGAGAGTGTAGAACTGTCTACATGTGTGTTCCTGCGTGAATGGGTGAGTGTGTAGAACTGTTTACAGGTGTGTGTTCCTGAGTGAATGGGTGAGTGTGTAGAACTGTCTACAGGTGTGTGTGCCTGAGTGAATGGGTGAGTGTGTAGAACTGTCTACATGTGTGTGCCTGAGTGAATAGGTGAGTGTGTAGAACTGTCTAGAGGTGTGTGTCTGAGTGAATGGGTGAGAGTGTAGAACTGTCTACATGTGTGTTCCTGCGTGAATAGGTGAGTGTGTAGAACTGTCTAGAGGTGTGTGTACCTGAGTGAATGGGTGAGTGTGTAGAACTGTCTACAGGTGTGTGTACCTGCGTGAATGGGTGAGTGTGTAGAACTGTTTACAGGTTTGTGTGCCTGAGTGAATGGGTGAGTGTGTAGAACTGTCTACAGGTGTGTGTGCCTGAGTGAATGGATGAGTGTGTAGAACTGTCTACATGTGTGTGCCTGAGTGAATAGGTGAGTGTGTAGAATTGTTTACAGGTGTGTGTGCCTGAGTGACTAGGTGAGTGTGTTGAATTTTCTACAGGTGTGTGTGCCTGAGTGAATAGGTGAGTGTGTAGAACTGTCTAGAGGTGTGTGTCTGAGTGAATGGGTGAGAGTGTAGAACTGTCTGCATGTGTGTTCCTGCGTGAATGGGTGAGTGTGTAGAACTGTCTACAGGTGTGTGTTCCTGAGTGAATGGGTGAGTGTGTAGAACTGTCTACAGGTGTGTGTTCCTGAGTGAATGGGTGAGTGTGTAGAACTGTCTACAGGTGTGTGTTCCTAAATGAATGGGTGAGTGTGTAGAACTGTTTACATGTGTGTGTTCCTGAGTGAATGGGTGAGTGTGTAGAACTGTCTACATGTGTGTGCCTGAGTGAATAGGTGAGTGTGTAGAATTGTCTACAGGTGTGTGTGCCTGAGTGACTAGGTGAGTGTGTTGAATTGTCTACAGGTGTGTGTGCCTGAGTGAATAGGGTGAGTGTGTAGAACTGTCTAGAGGTGTGTGTCTGAGTGAATGGGTGAGAGTGTAGAACTGTCTACATGTGTGTTCCTGCATGAATGGGTGAGTGTGTAGAACTGTCTACAGGTGTGTGTTCCTGAGTGAATGGGTGAGTGTGTAGAACTGTCTACAGGTGTGTGTGCCCGAGTGAATGGGTGAGTGTGTAGAACTGTCTACATGTGTGTTCCTGCGTGAATGGGTGAGTGTGTAGAACTGTTTACAGGTGTGTGTTCCTGAGTGAATGGGTGAGTGTGTAGAACTGTCTACAGGTGTGTGTGCCTGAGTGAATTGGTGAGTGTGTAGAACTGTCTACATGTGTGTGCCTGAGTGAATAGGTGAGTGTGTAGAACTGTCTAGAGGTGTGTGTCTGAGTGAATGGGTGAGAGTGTAGAACTGTCTACATGTGTGTTCCTGCGTGAATGGGTGAGTGTGTAGAACTGTCTACAGGTGTGTGTTCCTGAGTGAATGGGTGAGTGTGTAGAACTGTCTACAGGTGTGTGTTCCTGAGTGAATGGGTGAGTGTGTAGAACTGTCTACAGGTGTGTGTTCCTGAGTGAATGGGTGAGTGTTTAGAACTGTTTACAGGTGTGTGTTCCTGAGTGAATGGGTGAGTGTTTAGAACTGTCTACAGGTGTGTGTTCCTGAGTGAATGGGTGAGTGTGTAGAACTGTCTACAGGTGTGTGTGCCTGAGTGAATAGGTGAGTGTGTAGAACTGTCTACAGGTGTGTGTGCCTGAGTGAATAGGTGAGTGTGTAGAATTGTCTACAGGTGTGTGTGCCTGAGTGACTAGGTGAGTGTGTTGAATTGTCTACAGGTGTGTGTGCCTGAGTGAATAGGTGAGTGTGTAGAACTGTCTAGAGGTGTGTGTCTGAGTGAATGGGTGAGAGTGTAGAACTGTCTACATGTGTGTTCCTGCGTGAATGGGTGAGTGTGTAGAACTGTCTACAGGTGTGTGTTCCTGAGTGAATGGGTGAGTGTGTAGAACTGTCTACAGGTGTGTGTTCCTGAGTGAATGGGTGAGTGTGTAGAACTGTCTACAGGTGTGTGTTCCTGAGTGAATGGGTGAGTGTGTATAACTGTCTAGAGGTGTGTATACCTGAGTGAATGGGTGAGTGTGTAGAACTGTCTACAGGTGTGTGTGCCTGAGTGAATGGGTGAGTGTGTAGAACTGTCTACAGGTGTGTGTTTGTGAATGAATGGTTGAGAGTGTAGAACTATCTACAGGTGTGTGTGTCTGAGTGATTGGGTGAGTGTGTAGAACTGTCTACAGGTGTGTGTACCTGAGTGAATGGGTGAGTGTGTAGAACTGTCTACAGGTGTGTGTACCTGCGTGAATGGGTGAGTGTGTAGAACTGTTTACAGGTGTGTGTGCCTGAGTGAATGGGTGAGTGTGTAGAACTGTCTACAGGTGTGTGTGCCTGAGTGAATGGGTGAGTGTGTAGAACTGTTTACAGGTGTGTGTTCCTGAGTGAATGGGTGAGTTTGTAGAACTGTCTACACGTGTGTGTGCCTGAGTGAATGGGTGAGTGTGTAGAACTGTCTACATGTGTGTGCCTGAGTGAATAGGTGAGTGTGTAGAACTGTCTAGAGGTGTGTGTCTGAGTGAATGGGTGAGAGTGTAGAACTGTCTACATGTGTGTTCCTGCGTGAATAGGTGAGTGTGTAGAACTGTCTACAGGTGTGTGTTCCTGAGTGAATGGGTGAGTGTGTAGAACTGTCTAGAGGTGTGTGTCTGAGTGAATGGGTGAGAGTGTAGAACTGTCTACATGTGTGTTCCTGCGTGAATGGGTGAGTGTGTAGAACTGTTTACAGGTGTGTGTTCCTGAGTGAATGGGTGAGTGTGTAGAACTGTCTACAGGTGTGTGTGCCTGAGTGAATGGGTGAGTGTGTAGAACTGTCTACATGTGTGTGCCTGAGTGAATAGGTGAGTGTGTAGAACTGTCTAGAGGTGTGTGTCTGAGTGAATGGGTGAGAGTGTAGAACTGTCTACATGTGTGTTCCTGCGTGAATGGGTGAGTGTGTAGAACTGTCTACAGGTGTGTGTTCCTGAGTGAATGGGTGAGTGTGTAGAACTGTCTACAGGTGTGTGTACCTGAGTGAATGGGTGAGTGTGTAGAACTGTCTAGAGGTGTGTGTACCTGAGTGAATGGGTGAGTGTGTAGAACTGTCTACAGGTGTGTGTACCTGCGTGAATGGGTGAGTGTGTAGAACTGTTTACAGGTGTGTGTGCCTGAGTGAATGGGTGAGTGTTTAGAACTGTCTACAGGTGTGTGTGCCTGAGTGAATGGGTGAGTGTGTAGAACTGTCTACAGGTGTGTGTTTGTGAATGAATGGTTGAGTGTGTAGAACTATCTACAGGTGTGTGTGTCTGAGTGAATGGGTGAGTGTGTAGAACTGTCTACAGGTGTGTGTGCCTGAGTGAATGGGTGAGTGTGTAGAACTGTCTACATGTGTGTGCCTGAGTGAATAGGTGAGTGTGTAGAATTGTCTACAGGTGTGTGTGCCTGAGTGACTAGGTGAGTGTGTTGAACTGTCTACAGGTGTGTGTGCCTGAGTGAATAGGTGAGTGTGTATAACTGTCTAGAGGTGTGTGTCTGAGTGAATGGGTGAGAGTGTAGAACTGTCTACATGTGTGTTCCTGCGTGAATGGGTGAGTGTGTAGAACTGTCTACAGGTGTGTGTTCCTGAGTGAATTGGTGAGTGTGTAGAACTGTCTACAGGTGTGTGTCTGAGTGAATGGGTGAGAGTGTAGAACTGTCTACATGTGTGTTCCTGCGTGAATGGGTGAGTGTGTAGAACTGTTTACAGGTGTGTGTTCCTGAGTGAATGGGTGAGTGTGTAGAACTGTCTACAGGTGTGTGTGCCTGAGTGAATGGGTGAGTGTGTAGAACTGTCTACATGTGTGTGCCTGAGTGAATAGGTGAGTGTGTAGAACTGTCTAGAGGTGTGTGTCTGAGTGAATGGGTGAGAGTGTAGAACTGTCTACAGGTGTGTGTTTGTGAATGAATGGTTGAGTGTGTAGAACTATCTACAGGTGTGTGTGTCTGAGTGAATGGGTGAGTGTGTAGAACTGTCTACAGGTGTGTGTACCTGAGTGAATGGGTGAGTGTGTAGAACTGTCTACAGGTGTGTGTACCTGCGTGAATGGGTGAGTGTGTAGAACTGTTTACAGGTGTGTGTGCCTGAGTGAATGGGTGAGTGTGTAGAACTGTCTACAGGTGTGTGTTTGTGAATGAATGGTTGAGTGTGTAGAACTATCTACAGGTGTGTGTGTCTGAGTGAATGGGTGAGTGTGTAGAACTGTCTACAGGTGTGTGTACCTGAGTGAATGGGTGAGTGTGTAGAACTGTCTACAGGTGTGTGTACCTGCGTGAATGGGTGAGTGTGTAGAACTGTTTACAGGTGTGTGTGCCTGAGTGAATGGGTGAGTGTGTAGAACTGTCTACAGGTGTGTGTGCCTGAGTAAATGGGTGAGTGTGTAGAACTGTCTACATGTGTGTGCCTGAGTGAATAGGTGAGTGTGTAGATTTGTCTACAGGTGTGTGTGCCTGAGTGACTAGGTGAGTGTGTTGAACTGTCTACAGGTGTGTGTGCCTGAGTGAATAGGTGAGTGTGTATAACTGTCTAGAGGTGTGTGTCTGAGTGAATGGGTGAGAGTGTAGAACTGTCTACATGTGTGTTCCTGCGTGAATGGGTGAGTGTGTAGAACTGTCTACAGGTGTGTTTTCCTGAGTGAATGGGTGAGTGTGTAGAACTGTCTAGAGGTGTGTGTCTGAGTGAATGGGTGAGAGTGTAGAACTGTCTACATGTGTGTTCCTGCGTGAATGGGTGAGTGTGTAGAACTGTTTACAGGTGTGTGTTCCTGAGTGAATGGGTGAGTGTGTAGAACTGTCTACAGGTGTGTGTGCCTGAGTGAATGGGTGAGTGTGTAGAACTGTCTACATGTGTGTGCCTGAGTGAATGGGTGAGTGTGTAGAACTGTCTACAGGTGTGTGTTTGTGAATGAATGGTTGAGAGTGTAGAACTATCTACAGGTGTGTGTGTCTGAGTGATTGGGTGAGTGTGTAGAACTGTCTACAGGTGTGTGTACCTGAGTGAATGGGTGAGTGTGTAGAACTGTCTACAGGTGTGTGTACCTGCGTGAATGGGTGAGTGTGTAGAACTGTTTACAGGTGTGTGTGCCTGAGTGAATGGGTGAGTGTGTAGAACTGTCTACAGGTGTGTGTGCCTGAGTGAATGGGTGAGTGTGTAGAACTGTCTACAGGTGTGTGTGCCTGAGTGAATGGGTGAGTGTGTAGAACTGTCTACATGTGTGTGCCTGAGTGAATAGGTGAGTGTGTAGAACTGTCTAGAGGTGTGTGTCTGAGTGAATGGGTGAGAGTGTAGAACTGTCTACATGTGTGTTCCTGCGTGAATAGGTGAGTGTGTAGAACTGTCTACAGGTGTGTGTTCCTGAGTGAATGGGTGAGTGTGTAGAACTGTCTAGAGGTGTGTGTCTGAGTGAATGGGTGAGAGTGTAGAACTGTCTACATGTGTGTTCCTGCGTGAATGGGTGAGTGTGTAGAACTGTTTACAGGTGTGTGTTCCTGAGTGAATGGGTGAGTGTGTAGAACTGTCTACAGGTGTGTGTGCCTTAGTGAATGGGTGAGTGTGTAGAACTGTCTACATGTGTGTGCCTGAGTGAATAGGTGAGTGTGTAGAACTGTCTAGAGGTGTGTGTCTGAGTGAATGGGTGAGAGTGTAGAACTGTCTACATGTGTGTTCCTGCGTGAATGGGTGAGTGTGTAGAACTGTCTACAGGTGTGTGTTCCTGAGTGAATGGGTGAGTGTGTAGAACTGTCTACAGGTGTGTGTACCTGAGTGAATGGGTGAGTGGTAGAACTGTCTAGAGGTGTGTGTACCTGAGTGAATGGGTGAGTGTGTAGAACTGTCTACAGGTGTGTGTACCTGCGTGAATGGGTGAGTGTGTAGAACTGTTTACAGGTGTGTGTGCCTGAGTGAATGGGTGAGTGTTTAGAACTGTCTACAGGTGTGTGTGCCTGAGTGAATGGGTGAGTGTGTAGAACTGTCTACAGGTGTGTGTTTGTGAATGAATGGTTGAGTGTGTAGAACTATCTACAGGTGTGTGTGTCTGAGTGAATGGGTGAGTGTGTAGAACTGTCTACAGGTGTGTGTGCCTGAGTGAATGGGTGAGTGTGTAGAACTGTCTACATTTGTGTGCCTGAGTGAATAGGTGAGTGTGTAGAATTGTCTACAGGTGTGTGTGCCTGAGTGACTAGGTGAGTGTGTTGAACTGCCTACAGGTGTGTGTGCCTGAGTGACTAGGTGAGTGTGTATAACTGTCTAGAGGTGTGTGTCTGAGTGAATGGGTGAGAGTGTAGAACTGTCTACATGTGTGTTCCTGCGTGAATGGGTGAGTGTGTAGAACTGTCTACAGGTGTGTGTTCCTGAGTGAATGGGTGAGTGTGTAGAACTGTCTACAGGTGTGTGTCTGAGTGAATGGGTGAGAGTGTAGAACTGTCTACATGTGTGTTCCTGCGTGAATGGGTGAGTGTGTAGAACTGTTTACAGGTGTGTGTTCCTGAGTGAATGGGTGAGTGTGTAGAACTGTCTACAGGTGTGTGTGCCTGAGTGAATGGGTGAGTGTGTAGAACTGTCTACATGTGTGTGCCTGAGTGAATAGGTGAGTGTGTAGAACTGTCTAGAGGTGTGTGTCTGAGTGAATGGGTGAGAGTGTAGAACTGTCTACAGGTGTGTGTTTGTGAATGAATGGTTGAGTGTGTAGAACTATCTACAGGTGTGTGTGTCTGAGTGAATGGGTGAGTGTGTAGAACTGTCTACAGGTGTGTGTACCTGAGTGAATGGGTGAGTGTGTAGAACTGTCTACAGGTGTGTGTACCTGCGTGAATGGGTGAGTGTGTAGAACTGTTTACAGGTGTGTGTGCCTGAGTGAATGGGTGAGTGTGTAGAACTGTCTACATGTGTGTGCCTGAGTGAATAGGTGAGTGTGTTGAATTGTCTACAGGTGTGTGTGCCTGAGCGAATAGGTGAGTGTGTAGAACTGTCTAGAGGTGTGTGTCTGAGTGAATGGGTGAGAGTGTAGAACTGTCTACATGTGTGTTCCTGCGTGAATGGGTGAGTGTGTAGAACTGTTTACAGGTGTGTGTTCCTGAGTGAATGGGTGAGTGTGTAGAACTGTCTACAGGTGTGTGTTCCTGAGTGAATGGGTGAGTGTGTAGAACTGTCTACAGGTGTGTGTGCCTGAGTGAATGTGTGAGTGTGTAGAACTGTCTACATGTGTGTGCCCGAGTGAATAGGTGAGTGTGTAGAATTGTCTACAGGTGTGTGTGCCTGAGTGACTAGGTGAGTGTGTTGAATTGTCTACAGGTGTGTGTGCCTGAGTGAATAGGTGAGTGTGTAGAACTGTCTAGAGGTGTGTGTTCCTGAGTGAATGGGTGAGTGTGTAGAACTGTCTAGAGGTGTGTGTCTGAATGAATGGGTGAGAGTGTAGAACTGTCTACATGTGTGTTCCTGAGTGAATGGGTGAGTGTGTAGAACTGTCTAGAGGTGTGTGTTCCTGAGTGAATGGGTGAGTGTGTAGAACTGTCTACAGGTGTGTGTTCCTGAATGAATGGGTGAGTGTGTAGAACTGTCTACAGGTGTGTGTTCCTGAGTGAATGGGTGAGTGTGTAGAACTGTCTACGGGTGTGTGTTCCTGAGTGAATGGGTGAGTGTGTATAACTGTCTAGAGGTGTGTGTACCTGAGTGAATGGGTGAGTGTGTAGAACTGTCTACAGGTGTGTGTGCCTGAGTGAATGGGTGAGTGTGTAGAACTGTCTACAGGTGTGTGTTTGTGAATGAATGGTTGAGTGTGTAGAACTATCTACAGGTGTGTGTGTCTGAGTGAATGGGTGAGTGTGTAGAACTGTCTACAGGTGTGTGTACCTGAGTGAATGGGTGAGTGTGTAGAACTGTCTACAGGTGTGTGTACCTGCGTGAATGGGTGAGTGTGTAGAACTGTTTACAGGTGTGTGTGCCTGAGTGAATGGGTGAGTGTGTAGAACTGTCTACAGGTGTGTGTGCCTGAGTGAATGGGTGAGTGTGTAGAACTGTCTACATGTGTGTGCCTGAGTGAATAGGTGAGTGTGTAGAATTGTCTACAGGTGTGTGTGCCTGAGTGACTAGGTGAGTGTGTTGAACTGTCTACAGGTGTGTGTGCCTGAGTGAATAGGTGAGTGTGTATAACTGTCTAGAGGTGTGTGTCTGAGTGAATGGGTGAGAGTGTAGAACTGTCTACATGTGTGTTCCTGCGTGAATGGGTGAGTGTGTAGAACTGTCTACAGGTGTGTGTTCCTGAGTGAATGGGTGAGTGTGTAGAACTGTCTAGAGGTGTGTGTCTGAGTGAATGGGTGAGAGTGTAGAACTGTCTACATGTGTGTTCCTGCGTGAATGGGTGAGTGTGTAGAACTGTTTACAGGTGTGTGTTCCTGAGTGAATGGGTGAGTGTGTAGAACTGTCTACAGGTGTGTGTGCCTGAGTGAATGGGTGAGTGTGTAGAACTGTCTACATGTGTGTGCCTGAGTGAATAGGTGAGTGTGTAGAACTGTCTAGAGGTGTGTGTCTGAGTGAATGGGTGAGAGTGTAGAACTGTCTACATGTGTGTTCCTGCGTGAATAGGTGAGTGTGTAGAACTGTCTAGAGGTGTGTGTACCTGAGTGAATGGGTGAGTGTGTAGAACTGTCTACAGGTGTGTGTACCTGCGTGAATGGGTGAGTGTGTAGAACTGTTTACAGGTTTGTGTGCCTGAGTGAATGGGTGAGTGTGTAGAACTGTCTACAGGTGTGTGTGCCTGAGTGAATGGATGAGTGTGTAGAACTGTCTACATGTGTGTGCCTGAGTGAATAGGTGAGTGTGTAGAATTGTTTACAGGTGTGTGTGCCTGAGTGACTAGGTGAGTGTGTTGAATTTTCTACAGGTGTGTGTGCCTGAGTGAATAGGTGAGTGTGTAGAACTGTCTAGAGGTGTGTGTCTGAGTGAATGGGTGAGAGTGTAGAACTGTCTGCATGTGTGTTCCTGCGTGAATGGGTGAGTGTGTAGAACTGTCTACAGGTGTGTGTTCCTGAGTGAATGGGTGAGTGTGTAGAACTGTCTACAGGTGTGTGTTCCTGAGTGAATGGGTGAGTGTGTAGAACTGTCTACAGGTGTGTGTTCCTAAATGAATGGGTGAGTGTGTAGAACTGTTTACATGTGTGTGTTCCTGAGTGAATGGGTGAGTGTGTAGAACTGTCTACATGTGTGTGCCTGAGTGAATAGGTGAGTGTGTAGAATTGTCTACAGGTGTGTGTGCCTGAGTGACTAGGTGAGTGTGTTGAATTGTCTACAGGTGTGTGTTCCTGAGTGAATAGGGTGAGTGTGTAGAACTGTCTAGAGGTGTGTGTCTGAGTGAATGGGTGAGAGTGTAGAACTGTCTACATGTGTGTTCCTGCATGAATGGGTGAGTGTGTAGAACTGTCTACAGGTGTGTGTTCCTGAGTGAATGGGTGAGTGTGTAGAACTGTCTACAGGTGTGTGTGCCCGAGTGAATGGGTGAGTGTGTAGAACTGTCTACATGTGTGTTCCTGCGTGAATGGGTGAGTGTGTAGAACTGTTTACAGGTGTGTGTTCCTGAGTGAATGGGTGAGTGTGTAGAACTGTCTACAGGTGTGTGTGCCTGAGTGAATTGGTGAGTGTGTAGAACTGTCTACATGTGTGTGCCTGAGTGAATAGGTGAGTGTGTAGAACTGTCTAGAGGTGTGTGTCTGAGTGAATGGGTGAGAGTGTAGAACTGTCTACATGTGTGTTCCTGCGTGAATGGGTGAGTGTGTAGAACTGTCTACAGGTGTGTGTTCCTGAGTGAATGGGTGAGTGTGTAGAACTGTCTACAGGTGTGTGTTCCTGAGTGAATGGGTGAGTGTGTAGAACTGTCTACAGGTGTGTGTTCCTGAGTGAATGGGTGAGTGTTTAGAACTGTTTACAGGTGTGTGTTCCTGAGTGAATGGGTGAGTGTTTAGAACTGTCTACAGGTGTGTGTTCCTGAGTGAATGGGTGAGTGTGTAGAACTGTCTACAGGTGTGTGTGCCTGAGTGAATAGGTGAGTGTGTAGAACTGTCTACAGGTGTGTGTGCCTGAGTGAATAGGTGAGTGTGTAGAATTGTCTACAGGTGTGTGTGCCTGAGTGACTAGGTGAGTGTGTTGAATTGTCTACAGGTGTGTGTGCCTGAGTGAATAGGTGAGTGTGTAGAACTGTCTAGAGGTGTGTGTCTGAGTGAATGGGTGAGAGTGTAGAACTGTCTACATGTGTGTTCCTGCGTGAATGGGTGAGTGTGTAGAACTGTCTACAGGTGTGTGTTCCTGAGTGAATGGGTGAGTGTGTAGAACTGTCTACAGGTGTGTGTTCCTGAGTGAATGGGTGAGTGTGTAGAACTGTCTACAGGTGTGTGTTCCTGAGTGAATGGGTGAGTGTGTATAACTGTCTAGAGGTGTGTATACCTGAGTGAATGGGTGAGTGTGTAGAACTGTCTACAGGTGTGTGTGCCTGAGTGAATGGGTGAGTGTGTAGAACTGTCTACAGGTGTGTGTTTGTGAATGAATGGTTGAGAGTGTAGAACTATCTACAGGTGTGTGTGTCTGAGTGATTGGGTGAGTGTGTAGAACTGTCTACAGGTGTGTGTACCTGAGTGAATGGGTGAGTGTGTAGAACTGTCTACAGGTGTGTGTACCTGCGTGAATGGGTGAGTGTGTAGAACTGTTTACAGGTGTGTGTGCCTGAGTGAATGGGTGAGTGTGTAGAACTGTCTACAGGTGTGTGTGCCTGAGTGAATGGGTGAGTGTGTAGAACTGTTTACAGGTGTGTGTTCCTGAGTGAATGGGTGAGTTTGTAGAACTGTCTACACGTGTGTGTGCCTGAGTGAATGGGTGAGTGTGTAGAACTGTCTACATGTGTGTGCCTGAGTGAATAGGTGAGTGTGTAGAACTGTCTAGAGGTGTGTGTCTGAGTGAATGGGTGAGAGTGTAGAACTGTCTACATGTGTGTTCCTGCGTGAATAGGTGAGTGTGTAGAACTGTCTACAGGTGTGTGTTCCTGAGTGAATGGGTGAGTGTGTAGAACTGTCTAGAGGTGTGTGTCTGAGTGAATGGGTGAGAGTGTAGAACTGTCTACATGTGTGTTCCTGCGTGAATGGGTGAGTGTGTAGAACTGTTTACAGGTGTGTGTTCCTGAGTGAATGGGTGAGTGTGTAGAACTGTCTACAGGTGTGTGTGCCTTAGTGAATGGGTGAGTGTGTAGAACTGTCTACATGTGTGTGCCTGAGTGAATAGGTGAGTGTGTAGAACTGTCTAGAGGTGTGTGTCTGAGTGAATGGGTGAGAGTGTAGAACTGTCTACATGTGTGTTCCTGCGTGAATGGGTGAGTGTGTAGAACTGTCTACAGGTGTGTGTTCCTGAGTGAATGGGTGAGTGTGTAGAACTGTCTACAGGTGTGTGTACCTGAGTGAATGGGTGAGTGTGTAGAACTGTCTAGAGGTGTGTGTACCTGAGTGAATGGGTGAGTGTGTAGAACTGTCTACAGGTGTGTGTACCTGCGTGAATGGGTGAGTGTGTAGAACTGTTTACAGGTGTGTGTGCCTGAGTGAATGGGTGAGTGTTTAGAACTGTCTACAGGTGTGTGTGCCTGAGTGAATGGGTGAGTGTGTAGAACTGTCTACAGGTGTGTGTTTGTGAATGAATGGTTGAGTGTGTAGAACTATCTACAGGTGTGTGTGTCTGAGTGAATGGGTGAGTGTGTAGAACTGTCTACAGGTGTGTGTGCCTGAGTGAATGGGTGAGTGTGTAGAACTGTCTACATGTGTGTGCCTGAGTGAATAGGTGAGTGTGTAGAATTGTCTACAGGTGTGTGTGCCTGAGTGACTAGGTGAGTGTGTTGAACTGTCTACAGGTGTGTGTGCCTGAGTGAATAGGTGAGTGTGTATAACTGTCTAGAGGTGTGTGTCTGAGTGAATGGGTGAGAGTGTAGAACTGTCTACATGTGTGTTCCTGCGTGAATGGGTGAGTGTGTAGAACTGTCTACAGGTGTGTGTTCCTGAGTGAATTGGTGAGTGTGTAGAACTGTCTACAGGTGTGTGTCTGAGTGAATGGGTGAGAGTGTAGAACTGTCTACATGTGTGTTCCTGCGTGAATGGGTGAGTGTGTAGAACTGTTTACAGGTGTGTGTTCCTGAGTGAATGGGTGAGTGTGTAGAACTGTCTACAGGTGTGTGTGCCTGAGTGAATGGGTGAGTGTGTAGAACTGTCTACATGTGTGTGCCTGAGTGAATAGGTGAGTGTGTAGAACTGTCTAGAGGTGTGTGTCTGAGTGAATGGGTGAGAGTGTAGAACTGTCTACAGGTGTGTGTTTGTGAATGAATGGTTGAGTGTGTAGAACTATCTACAGGTGTGTGTGTCTGAGTGAATGGGTGAGTGTGTAGAACTGTCTACAGGTGTGTGTACCTGAGTGAATGGGTGAGTGTGTAGAACTGTCTACAGGTGTGTGTACCTGCGTGAATGGGTGAGTGTGTAGAACTGTTTACAGGTGTGTGTGCCTGAGTGAATGGGTGAGTGTGTAGAACTGTCTACAGGTGTGTGTTTGTGAATGAATGGTTGAGTGTGTAGAACTATCTACAGGTGTGTGTGTCTGAGTGAATGGGTGAGTGTGTAGAACTGTCTACAGGTGTGTGTACCTGAGTGAATGGGTGAGTGTGTAGAACTGTCTACAGGTGTGTGTACCTGCGTGAATGGGTGAGTGTGTAGAACTGTTTACAGGTGTGTGTGCCTGAGTGAATGGGTGAGTGTGTAGAACTGTCTACAGGTGTGTGTGCCTGAGTAAATGGGTGAGTGTGTAGAACTGTCTACATGTGTGTGCCTGAGTGAATAGGTGAGTGTGTAGAATTGTCTACAGGTGTGTGTGCCTGAGTGACTAGGTGAGTGTGTTGAACTGTCTACAGGTGTGTGTGCCTGAGTGAATAGGTGAGTGTGTATAACTGTCTAGAGGTGTGTGTCTGAGTGAATGGGTGAGAGTGTAGAACTGTCTACATGTGTGTTCCTGCGTGAATGGGTGAGTGTGTAGAACTGTCTACAGGTGTGTTTTCCTGAGTGAATGGGTGAGTGTGTAGAACTGTCTAGAGGTGTGTGTCTGAGTGAATGGGTGAGAGTGTAGAACTGTCTACATGTGTGTTCCTGCGTGAATGGGTGAGTGTGTAGAACTGTTTACAGGTGTGTGTTCCTGAGTGAATGGGTGAGTGTGTAGAACTGTCTACAGGTGTGTGTGCCTGAGTGAATGGGTGAGTGTGTAGAACTGTCTACATGTGTGTGCCTGAGTGAATGGGTGAGTGTGTAGAACTGTCTACAGGTGTGTGTTTGTGAATGAATGGTTGAGAGTGTAGAACTATCTACAGGTGTGTGTGTCTGAGTGATTGGGTGAGTGTGTAGAACTGTCTACAGGTGTGTGTACCTGAGTGAATGGGTGAGTGTGTAGAACTGTCTACAGGTGTGTGTACCTGCGTGAATGGGTGAGTGTGTAGAACTGTTTACAGGTGTGTGTGCCTGAGTGAATGGGTGAGTGTGTAGAACTGTCTACAGGTGTGTGTGCCTGAGTGAATGGGTGAGTGTGTAGAACTGTCTACAGGTGTGTGTGCCTGAGTGAATGGGTGAGTGTGTAGAACTGTCTACATGTGTGTGCCTGAGTGAATAGGTGAGTGTGTAGAACTGTCTAGAGGTGTGTGTCTGAGTGAATGGGTGAGAGTGTAGAACTGTCTACATGTGTGTTCCTGCGTGAATAGGTGAGTGTGTAGAACTGTCTACAGGTGTGTGTTCCTGAGTGAATGGGTGAGTGTGTAGAACTGTCTAGAGGTGTGTGTCTGAGTGAATGGGTGAGAGTGTAGAACTGTCTACATGTGTGTTCCTGCGTGAATGGGTGAGTGTGTAGAACTGTTTACAGGTGTGTGTTCCTGAGTGAATGGGTGAGTGTGTAGAACTGTCTACAGGTGTGTGTGCCTTAGTGAATGGGTGAGTGTGTAGAACTGTCTACATGTGTGTGCCTGAGTGAATAGGTGAGTGTGTAGAACTGTCTAGAGGTGTGTGTCTGAGTGAATGGGTGAGAGTGTAGAACTGTCTACATGTGTGTTCCTGCGTGAATGGGTGAGTGTGTAGAACTGTCTACAGGTGTGTGTTCCTGAGTGAATGGGTGAGTGTGTAGAACTGTCTACAGGTGTGTGTACCTGAGTGAATGGGTGAGTGGTAGAACTGTCTAGAGGTGTGTGTACCTGAGTGAATGGGTGAGTGTGTAGAACTGTCTACAGGTGTGTGTACCTGCGTGAATGGGTGAGTGTGTAGAACTGTTTACAGGTGTGTGTGCCTGAGTGAATGGGTGAGTGTTTAGAACTGTCTACAGGTGTGTGTGCCTGAGTGAATGGGTGAGTGTGTAGAACTGTCTACAGGTGTGTGTTTGTGAATGAATGGTTGAGTGTGTAGAACTATCTACAGGTGTGTGTGTCTGAGTGAATGGGTGAGTGTGTAGAACTGTCTACAGGTGTGTGTGCCTGAGTGAATGGGTGAGTGTGTAGAACTGTCTACATGTGTGTGCCTGAGTGAATAGGTGAGTGTGTAGAATTGTCTACAGGTGTGTGTGCCTGAGTGACTAGGTGAGTGTGTTGAACTGTCTACAGGTGTGTGTGCCTGAGTGACTAGGTGAGTGTGTATAACTGTCTAGAGGTGTGTGTCTGAGTGAATGGGTGAGAGTGTAGAACTGTCTACATGTGTGTTCCTGCGTGAATGGGTGAGTGTGTAGAACTGTCTACAGGTGTGTGTTCCTGAGTGAATGGGTGAGTGTGTAGAACTGTCTACAGGTGTGTGTCTGAGTGAATGGGTGAGAGTGTAGAACTGTCTACATGTGTGTTCCTGCGTGAATGGGTGAGTGTGTAGAACTGTTTACAGGTGTGTGTTCCTGAGTGAATGGGTGAGTGTGTAGAACTGTCTACAGGTGTGTGTGCCTGAGTGAATGGGTGAGTGTGTAGAACTGTCTACATGTGTGTGCCTGAGTGAATAGGTGAGTGTGTAGAACTGTCTAGAGGTGTGTGTCTGAGTGAATGGGTGAGAGTGTAGAACTGTCTACAGGTGTGTGTTTGTGAATGAATGGTTGAGTGTGTAGAACTATCTACAGGTGTGTGTGTCTGAGTGAATGGGTGAGTGTGTAGAACTGTCTACAGGTGTGTGTACCTGAGTGAATGGGTGAGTGTGTAGAACTGTCTACAGGTGTGTGTACCTGCGTGAATGGGTGAGTGTGTAGAACTGTTTACAGGTGTGTGTGCCTGAGTGAATGGGTGAGTGTGTAGAACTGTCTACAGGTGTGTGTTTGTGAATGAATGGTTGAGTGTGTAGAACTATCTACAGGTGTGTGTGTCTGAGTGAATGGGTGAGTGTGTAGAACTGTCTACAGGTGTGTGTACCTGAGTGAATGGGTGAGTGTGTAGAACTGTCTACAGGTGTGTGTACCTGCGTGAATGGGTGAGTGTGTAGAACTGTTTACAGGTGTGTGTGCCTGAGTGAATGGGTGAGTGTGTAGAACTGTCTACAGGTGTGTGTGCCTGAGTGAATGGGTGAGTGTGTAGAACTGTCTACATGTGTGTGCCTGAGTGAATAGGTGAGTGTGTAGAACTGTCTACAGGTGTGTGTGCCTGAGTGACTAGGTGAGTGTGTTGAACTGTCTACAGGTGTGTGTGCCTGAGTGAATAGGTGAGTGTGTATAACTGTCTAGAGGTGTGTGTCTGAGTGAATGGGTGAGAGTGTAGAACTGTCTACATGTGTGTTCCTGCGTGAATGGGTGAGTGTGTAGAACTGTCTACAGGTGTGTTTTCCTGAGTGAATGGGTGAGTGTGTAGAACTGTCTAGAGGTGTGTGTCTGAGTGAATGGGTGAGAGTGTAGAACTGTCTACATGTGTGTTCCTGCGTGAATGGGTGAGTGTGTAGAACTGTTTACAGGTGTGTGTTCCTGAGTGAATGGGTGAGTGTGTAGAACTGTCTACAGGTGTGTGTGCCTGAGTGAATGGGTGAGTGTGTAGAACTGTCTACATGTGTGTGCCTGAGTGAATAGGTGAGTGTGTAGAACTGTCTAGAGGTGTGTGTCTGAGTGAATGGGTGAGTGTGTAGAACTGTCTACAGGTGTGTGTACCTGAGTGAATGGGTGAGTGTGTAGAACTGTCTAGAGGTGTGTGTACCTGAGTGAATGGGTGAGTGTGTAGAACTGTCTAGAGGTGTGTGTCTGAGTGAATGGGTGAGAGTGTAGAACTGTCTACATGTGTGTTCCTGCGTGAATGGGTGAGTGTGTAGAACTGTCTACAGGTGTGTGTTCCTGAGTGAATGGGTGAGTGTGTAGAACTGTCTACAGGTGTGTGTCTGAGTGAATGGGTGAGAGTGTAGAACTGTCTACATGTGTGTTCCTGCGTGAATGGGTGAGTGTGTAGAACTGTTTACAGGTGTGTGTTCCTGAGTGAATGGGTGAGTGTGTAGAACTGTCTACAGGTGTGTGTGCCTGAGTGAATGGGTGAGTGTGTAGAACTGTCTACATGTGTGTGCCTGAGTGAATGGGTGAGTGTGTAGAACTGTCTACAGGTGTGTGTTTGTGAATGAATGGTTGAGAGTGTAGAACTATCTACAGGTGTGTGTGTCTGAGTGATTGGGTGAGTGTGTAGAACTGTCTACAGGTGTGTGTACCTGAGTGAATGGGTGAGTGTGTAGAACTGTCTACAGGTGTGTGTACCTGCGTGAATGGGTGAGTGTGTAGAACTGTTTACAGGTGTGTGTGCCTGAGTGAATGGGTGAGTGTGTAGAACTGTCTACAGGTGTGTGTGCCTGAGTGAATGGGTGAGTGTGTAGAACTGTCTACAGGTGTGTGTGCCTGAGTGAATGGGTGAGTGTGTAGAACTGTCTACATGTGTGTGCCTGAGTGAATAGGTGAGTGTGTAGAACTGTCTAGAGGTGTGTGTCTGAGTGAATGGGTGAGAGTGTAGAACTGTCTACATGTGTGTTCCTGCGTGAATAGGTGAGTGTGTAGAACTGTCTACAGGTGTGTGTTCCTGAGTGAATGGGTGAGTGTGTAGAACTGTCTAGAGGTGTGTGTCTGAGTGAATGGGTGAGAGTGTAGAACTGTCTACATGTGTGTTCCTGCGTGAATGGGTGAGTGTGTAGAACTGTTTACAGGTGTGTGTTCCTGAGTGAATGGGTGAGTGTGTAGAACTGTCTACAGGTGTGTGTGCCTTAGTGAATGGGTGAGTGTGTAGAACTGTCTACATGTGTGTGCCTGAGTGAATAGGTGAGTGTGTAGAACTGTCTAGAGGTGTGTGTCTGAGTGAATGGGTGAGAGTGTAGAACTGTCTACATGTGTGTTCCTGCGTGAATGGGTGAGTGTGTAGAACTGTCTACAGGTGTGTGTTCCTGAGTGAATGGGTGAGTGTGTAGAACTGTCTACAGGTGTGTGTACCTGAGTGAATGGGTGAGTGGTAGAACTGTCTAGAGGTGTGTGTACCTGAGTGAATGGGTGAGTGTGTAGAACTGTCTACAGGTGGGTGTACCTGCGTGAATGGGTGAGTGTGTAGAACTGTTTACAGGTGTGTGTGCCTGAGTGAATGGGTGAGTGTTTAGAACTGTCTACAGGTGTGTGTGCCTGAGTGAATGGGTGAGTGTGTAGAACTGTCTACAGGTGTGTGTTTGTGAATGAATGGTTGAGTGTGTAGAACTATCTACAGGTGTGTGTGTCTGAGTGAATGGGTGAGTGTGTAGAACTGTCTACAGGTGTGTGTGCCTGAGTGAATGGGTGAGTGTGTAGAACTGTCTACATGTGTGTGCCTGAGTGAATAGGTGAGTGTGTAGAATTGTCTACAGGTGTGTGTGCCTGAGTGACTAGGTGAGTGTGTTGAACTGTCTACAGGTGTGTGTGCCTGAGTGACTAGGTGAGTGTGTATAACTGTCTAGAGGTGTGTGTCTGAGTGAATGGGTGAGAGTGTAGAACTGTCTACATGTGTGTTCCTGCGTGAATGGGTGAGTGTGTAGAACTGTCTACAGGTGTGTGTTCCTGAGTGAATGGGTGAGTGTGTAGAACTGTCTACAGGTGTGTGTCTGAGTGAATGGGTGAGAGTGTAGAACTGTCTACATGTGTGTTCCTGCGTGAATGGGTGAGTGTGTAGAACTGTTTACAGGTGTGTGTTCCTGAGTGAATGGGTGAGTGTGTAGAACTGTCTACAGGTGTGTGTGCCTGAGTGAATGGGTGAGTGTGTAGAACTGTCTACATGTGTGTGCCTGAGTGAATAGGTGAGTGTGTAGAACTGTCTAGAGGTGTGTGTCTGAGTGAATGGGTGAGAGTGTAGAACTGTCTACAGGTGTGTGTTTGTGAATGAATGGTTGAGTGTGTAGAACTATCTACAGGTGTGTGTGTCTGAGTGAATGGGTGAGTGTGTAGAACTGTCTACAGGTGTGTGTACCTGAGTGAATGGGTGAGTGTGTAGAACTGTCTACAGGTGTGTGTACCTGCGTGAATGGGTGAGTGTGTAGAACTGTTTACAGGTGTGTGTGCCTGAGTGAATGGGTGAGTGTGTAGAACTGTCTACAGGTGTGTGTTTGTGAATGAATGGTTGAGTGTGTAGAACTATCTACAGGTGTGTGTGTCTGAGTGAATGGGTGAGTGTGTAGAACTGTCTACAGGTGTGTGTACCTGATTGAATGGGTGAGTGTGTAGAACTGTCTACAGGTGTGTGTACCTGCGTGAATGGGTGAGTGTGTAGAACTGTTTACAGGTGTGTGTGCCTGAGTGAATGGGTGAGTGTGTAGAACTGTCTACAGGTGTGTGTGCCTGAGTGAATGGGTGAGTGTGTAGAACTGTCTACATGTGTGTGCCTGAGTGAATAGGTGAGTGTGTAGAACTGTCTACAGGTGTGTGTGCCTGAGTGACTAGGTGAGTGTGTTGAACTGTCTACAGGTGTGTGTGCCTGAGTGAATAGGTGAGTGTGTATAACTGTCTAGAGGTGTGTGTCTGAGTGAATGGGTGAGAGTGTAGAACTGTCTACATGTGTGTTCCTGCGTGAATGGGTGAGTGTGTAGAACTGTCTACAGGTGTGTTTTCCTGAGTGAATGGGTGAGTGTGTAGAACTGTCTAGAGGTGTGTGTCTGAGTGAATGGGTGAGAGTGTAGAACTGTCTACATGTGTGTTCCTGCGTGAATGGGTGAGTGTGTAGAACTGTTTACAGGTGTGTGTTCCTGAGTGAATGGGTGAGTGTGTAGAACTGTCTACAGGTGTGTGTGCCTGAGTGAATGGGTGAGTGTGTAGAACTGTCTACATGTGTGTGCCTAAATGAATAGGTGAGTGTGTAGAACTGTCTAGAGGTGTGTGTCTGAGTGAATGGGTGAGAGTGTAGAACTGTTTACATGTGTGTTCCTGCGTGAATGGGTGAGTGTGTAGAACTGTCTACAGGTGTGTGTTCCTGAGTGAATGGGTGAGTGTGTAGAACTGTCTACAGGTGTGTGTACCTGAGTGAATGGGTGAGTGTGTAGAACTGTCTAGAGGTGTGTGTACCTGAGTGAATGGGTGAGTGTGTAGAACTGTCTAGAGGTGTGTGTCTGAGTGAATGGGTGAGAGTGTAGAACTGTCTACATGTGTGTTCCTGCGTGAATGGGTGAGTGTGTAGAACTGTCTACAGGTGTGTGTTCCTGAGTGAATGGGTGAGTGTGTAGAACTGTCTACAGGTGTGTGTTCCTGAGTGAATAGGTGAGTGTGTAGAATTGTTTACAGGTGTGTGTGCCTGAGTGACTAGGTGAGTGTGTTGAATTTTCTACAGGTGTGTGTGCCTGAGTGAATAGGTGAGTGTGTAGAACTGTCTAGAGGTGTGTGTCTGAGTGAATGGGTGAGAGTGTAGGACTGTCTACATGTGTGTTCCTGCGTGAATGGGTGAGTGTGTAGAACTGTCTACAGGTGTGTGTTCCTGAGTGAATGGGTGAGTGTGTAGAACTGTCTACAGGTGTGTGTTCCTGAGTGAATGGGTGAGTGTGTAGAACTGTCTACAGGTGTGTGTTCCTAAATGAATGGGTGAGTGTGTAGAACTGTTTACATGTGTGTGTTCCTGAGTGAATGGGTGAGTGTTTAGAACTGTCTACATGTGTGTGCCTGAGTGAATAGGTGAGTGTGTAGAATTGTCTACAGGTGTGTGTGCCTGAGTGACTAGGTGAGTGTGTTGAATTGTCTACAGGTGTGTGTGCCTGAGTGAATAGTTGAGTGTGTAGAACTGTCTAGAGGTGTGTGTCTGAGTGAATGGGTGAGAGTGTAGAACTGTCTACATGTGTGTTCCTGCATGAATGGGTGAGTGTGTAGAACTGTCTACAGGTGTGTGTTCCTGAGTGAATGGGTGAGTGTGTAGAACTGTCTAGAGGTGTGTGTGCCCGAGTGAATGGGTGAGTGTGTAGAACTGTCTACATGTGTGTTCCTGCGTGAATGGGTGAGTGTGTAGAACTGTTTACAGGTGTGTGTTCCTGAGTGAATGGGTGAGTGTGTAGAACTGTCTACAGGTGTGTGTGCCTGAGTGAATGGGTGAGTGTGTAGAACTGTCTACATGTGTGTGCCTGAGTGAATAGGTGAGTGTGTAGAACTGTCTAGAGGTGTGTGTCTGAGTGAATGGGTGAGAGTGTAGAACTGTCTACATGTGTGTTCCTGCGTGAATGGGTGAGTGTGTAGAACTGTCTACAGGTGTGTGTTCCTGAGTGAATGGGTGAGTGTGTAGAACTGTCTACAGGTGTGTGTTCCTGCGTGAATGGGTGAGTGTGTAGAACTGTCTACAGGTGTGTTTTCCTGAGTGAATGGGTGAGTGTGTAGAACTGTCTAGAGGTGTGTGTCTGAGTGAATGGGTGAGAGTGTAGAACTGTCTACATGTGTGTTCCTGCGTGAATGGGTGAGTGTGTAGAACTGTTTACAGGTGTGTGTTCCTGAGTGAATGGGTGAGTGTGTAGAACTGTCTACAGGTGTGTGTGCCTGAGTGAATGGGTGAGTGTGTAGAACTGTCTACATGTGTGTGCCTGAGTGAATAGGTGAGTGTGTAGAACTGTCTACAGGTGTGTGTCTGAGTGAATGGGTGAGTGTGTAGAACTGTCTACATGTGTGTGCCTGAGTGAATAGGTGAGTGTGTAGAACTGTCTAGAGGTGTGTGTCTGAGTGAATGGGTGAGTGTGTAGAACTGTCTACAGGTGTGTGTTCCTGAGTGAATGGGTGAGTGTGTAGAACTGTCTACAGGTGTGTGTACCTGAGTGAATGGGTGAGTGTGTAGAACTGTCTAGAGGTGTGTGTACCTGAGTGAATGGGTGAGTGTGTAGAACTGTCTAGAGGTGTGTGTCTGAGTGAATGGGTGAGAGTGTAGAACTGTCTACATGTGTGTTCCTGCGTGAATGGGTGAGTGTGTAGAACTGTCTACAGGTGTGTGTTCCTGAGTGAATGGGTGAGTGTGTAGAACTGTCTACAGGTGTGTGTTCCTGAGTGAATAGGTGAGTGTGTAGAATTGTTTACAGGTGTGTGTGCCTGAGTGACTAGGTGAGTGTGTTGAATTTTCTACAGGTGTGTGTGCCTGAGTGAATAGGTGAGTGTGTAGAACTGTCTAGAGGTGTGTGTCTGAGTGAATGGGTGAGAGTGTAGAACTGTCTACATGTGTGTTCCTGCGTGAATGGGTGAGTGTGTAGAACTGTCTACAGGTGTGTGTTCCTGAGTGAATGGGTGAGTGTGTAGAACTGTCTACAGGTGTGTGTTCCTGAGTGAATGGGTGAGTGTGTAGAACTGTCTACAGGTGTGTGTTCCTAAATGAATGGGTGAGTGTGTAGAACTGTTTACATGTGTGTGTTCCTGAGTGAATGGGTGAGTGTTTAGAACTGTCTACATGTGTGTGCCTGAGTGAATAGGTGAGTGTGTAGAATTGTCTACAGGTGTGTGTGCCTGAGTGACTAGGTGAGTGTGTTGAATTGTCTACAGGTGTGTGTGCCTGAGTGAATAGTTGAGTGTGTAGAACTGTCTAGAGGTGTGTGTCTGAGTGAATGGGTGAGAGTGTAGAACTGTCTACATGTGTGTTCCTGCATGAATGGGTGAGTGTGTAGAACTGTCTACAGGTGTGTGTTCCTGAGTGAATGGGTGAGTGTGTAGAACTGTCTAGAGGTGTGTGTGCCCGAGTGAATGGGTGAGTGTGTAGAACTGTCTACATGTGTGTTCCTGCGTGAATGGGTGAGTGTGTAGAACTGTTTACAGGTGTGTGTTCCTGAGTGAATGGGTGAGTGTGTAGAACTGTCTACAGGTGTGTGTGCCTGAGTGAATGGGTGAGTGTGTAGAACTGTCTACATGTGTGTGCCTGAGTGAATAGGTGAGTGTGTAGAACTGTCTAGAGGTGTGTGTCTGAGTGAATGGGTGAGAGTGTAGAACTGTCTACATGTGTTTTCCTGCGTGAATGGGTGAGTGTGTAGAACTGTCTACAGGTGTGTGTTCCTGAGTGAATGGGTGAGTGTGTAGAACTGTCTACAGGTGTGTGTTCCTGAGTGAATGGGTGAGTGTGTAGAACTGTCTACAGGTGTGTGTTCCTGAGTGAATGGGTGAGTGTTTAGAACTGTTTACAGGTGTGTGTTCCTGAGTGAATGGGTGAGTGTTTAGAACTGTCTACAGGTGTGTGTTCCTGAGTGAATGGGTGAGTGTGTAGAACTGTCTACAGGTGTGTGTGCCTGAGTGAATAGGTGAGTGTGTAGAACTGTCTACAGGTGTGTGTGCCTGAGTGAATAGGTGAGTGTGTAGAATTGTCTACAGGTGTGTGTGCCTGAGTGACTAGGTGAGTGTGTTGAATTGTCTACAGGTGTGTGTGCCTGAGTGAATAGGTGAGTGTGTAGAACTGTCTAGAGGTGTGTGTCTGAGTGAATGGGTGAGAGTGTAGAACTGTCTACATGTGTGTTCCTGCGTGAATGGGTGAGTGTGTAGAACTGTCTACAGGTGTGTGTTCCTGAGTGAATGGGTGAGTGTGTAGAACTGTCTACAGGTGTGTGTTCCTGAGTGAATGGGTGAGTGTGTAGAACTGTCTACAGGTGTGTGTTCCTGAGTGAATGGGTGAGTGTGTAGAACTGTCTACAGTTGTGTGTTCCTGAGTGAATGGGTGAGTGTGTATAACTGTCTAGAGGTGTGTGTACCTGAGTGAATGGGTGAGTGTGTAGAACTGTCTACAGGTGTGTGTGCCTGAGTGAATGGGTGAGTGTGTAGAACTGTCTACAGGTGTGTGTTTGTGAATGAATGGTTGAGAGTGTAGAACTATCTACAGGTGTGTGTGTCTGAGTGAATGGGTGAGTGTGTAGAACTGTCTACAGGTGTGTGTACCTGAGTGAATGGGTGAGTGTGTAGAACTGTCTACAGGTGTGTGTACCTGCGTGAATTGGTGAGTGTGTAGAACTGTTTACAGGTGTGTGTTCCTGCGTGAATGGGTGAGTGTGTAGAACTGTCTACAGGTGTGTGTGCCTGAGTGAATGGGTGAGTGTGTAGAACTGTTTACAGCTGTGTGTTCCTGAGTGAATGGGTGAGTGTGTAGAACTGTCTACAGGTGTGTGTGCCTGAGTGAATGGGTGAGTGTGTAGAACTGTCTACATGTGTGTGCCTGAGTGAATAGGTGAGTGTGTAGAACTGTCTAGAGGTGTGTGTCTGAGTGAATGGGTGAGAGTGTAGAACTGTCTACATGTGTGTTCCTGCGTGAATGGGTGAGTGTGTAGAACTGTCTACAGGTGTGTGTTCCTGAGTGAATGGGTGAGTGTGTAAAACTGTCTAGAGGTGTGTGTCTGAGTGAATGGGTGAGAGTGTAGAACTGTCTACATGTGTGTTCCTGCGTGAATGGGTGAGTGTGTAGAACTGTTTACAGGTGTGTGTTCCTGAGTGAATGGGTGAGTGTGTAGAACTGTCTACAGGTGTGTGTGCCTGAGTGAATGGGTGAGTGTGTAGAACTGTCTACATGTGTGTGCCTGAGTGAATAGGTGAGTGTGTAGAACTGTCTAGAGGTGTGTGTCTGAGTGAATGGGTGAGAGTGTAGAACTGTCTACATGTGTGTTCCTGCGTGAATGGGTGAGTGTGTAGAACTGTCTACAGGTGTGTGTTCCTGAGTGAATGGGTGAGTGTGTAGAACTGTCTACAGGTGTGTGTACCTGAGTGAATGGGTGAGTGTGTAGAACTGTCTAGAGGTGTGTGTACCTGAGTGAATGGGTGAGTGTGTAGAACTGTCTACAGGTGTGTGTACCTGCGTGAATGGGTGAGTGTGTAGAACTGTTTACAGGTGTGTGTGCCTGAGTGAATGGGTGAGTGTGTAGAACTGTCTACAGGTGTGTGTGCCTGAGTGAATGGGTGAGTGTGTAGAACTGTCTACATGTGTGTGCCTGAGTGAATAGGTGAGTGTGTAGAATTGTTTACAGGTGTGTGTGCCTGAGTGACTAGGTGAGTGTGTTGAATTTTCTACAGGTGTGTGTGCCTGAGTGAATAGGTGAGTGTGTAGAACTGTCTAGAGGTGTGTGTCTGAGTGAATGTGTGAGAGTGTAGAACTGTCTACATGTGTGTTCCTGCGTGAATGGGTGAGTGTGTAGAACTGTCTACAGGTGTGTGTTCCTGAGTAAATGGGTGAGTGTGTAGAACTGTCTACAGGTGTGTGTTCCTGAGTGAATGGGTGAGTGTGTAGAACTGTCTACAGGTGTGTGTTCCTAAATGAATGGGTGAGTGTGTAGAACTGTTTACATGTGTGTGTTCCTGAGTGAATGGGTGAGTGTGTAGAACTGTCTACAGGTGTGTGTGCCTGAGTGAATAGGTGAGTGTGTAGAATTGTCTACAGGTGTGTGTGCCTGAGTGACTAGGTGAGTGTGTTGAATTGTCTACAGGTGTGTGTGCCTGCGTGAATAGGTGAGTGTGTAGAACTGTCTAGAGGTGTGTGTCTGAGTGAATGGGTGAGAGTGTAGAACTGTCTACATGTGTGTTCCTGCGTGAATGGGTGAGTGTGTAGAACTGTCTACAGGTGTGTGTTCCTGAGTGAATGGGTGAGTGTGTAGAACTGTCTAGAGGTGTGTGTCTGAGTGAATGGGTGAGAGTGTAGAACTGTCTACATGTGTGTTCCTGCGTGAATGGGTGAGTGTGTAGAACTGTTTACAGGTGTGTGTTCCTGAGTGAATGGGTGAGTGTGTAGAACTGTCTACAGGTGTGTGTGCCTGAGTGAATGGGTGAGTGTGTAGAACTGTCTACATGTGTGTGCCTGAGTGAATAGGTGAGTGTGTAGAACTGTCTAGAGGTGTGTGTCTGAGTGAATGGGTGAGAGTGTAGAACTGTCTACATGTGTGTTCCTGCGTGAATGGGTGAGTGTGTAGAACTGTCTACAGGTGTGTGTTCCTGAGTGTATGGGTGAGTGTGTAGAACTGTCTACAGGTGTGTGTTCCTGAGTGAATGGGTGAGTGTGTAGAACTGTCTACAGGTGTGTGTTCCTGAGTGAATGGGTGAGTGTGTAGAACTGTCTACATGTGTGAGAGTGTGATGAGTGAGTGTGTAAAACTGTCCACTGTGTTTATAACTGTGTAATTACATGGTATCAAGTGCAAATCGAGGCCTGGCTTGGTTTCTACATGATGTGCAGTGTGTTTATTACACCCCACCTTCCTCCCACTACACTCGATCTCTGCTGCTTTTATTCGTCATGTTTCTTTTCACTCGTTTTTCGGTCTCTTCAGTGGCACGCCACCTACTCGCTCTGCCTTTTCTCGCCTCATAATATCCGTCTCTTTCGCTCCCTCGCTCCTCGTCCTCGTCCTCGCTTTACAGGCCTCCGCTCCTTCGCCACCAATCAGTGTCAATTGAATCAGGATGCTGTGCTTTTTTCTGCTTTCACACTCCCACCTTCCTGCCTCCCCTCCCCCCTCCCCCAACTCCACCCGTGTTGTACCTCTCTCCGCGAAGAGATAAATAAATAAAGGAATGGAGATCTGACACGGCTGGGGCTGTTGTAATCGGTTTGTAAATAGATGCAGCGTGGGGAGAAAGTGTGGCAGAGCCCGCACTCATCATCCCTCCATCTTCATCTGCTGACAGAGATAGAGAGACATAAAGGACCTTCAGTGAGGTCAGTGAGTGGTGAAGCCGAACCCCAGGCTGCTGTCCAGGGTCCTGAAGGTCCAATGGGGTAGAGCCCCTCCCCCCACCCCAACCCAACCCAACCCCACCCCCCTCAATTTCTCTCAGTGCAGTTACCTGATTGAGACCTGCATTTCCCGGAGCCCTTGCTGAAGTATGAAGTCATGCAGGTGGTCCCAGGTGGTCCGCTGTCCGTGGTGCTGATGATGCGCTGAGCTCTGTTGAACTGAAGCGGATGAGGTGAAGCTCCTCCGTCCACAGCTGCGATTCCCAGAATGCAGAGCTTCTCCGTTCCCCTCCGTTAGGCCGCCTCGCTGCGGTGGGCACAGACGGGGGGTCCGCCTGGGGGACGGAGATTAAACCCATAGCATGGACACCCCCCGCAAGCCCCACCCCCCAAAAAAAAACCACACGCACATCTGGAGCAGTGGGTGCGTAACCTTGACGATGGAAGTAGACAACATCTGCTTCTGTCAGAGAGGAGGAGGAGGAAGAAGGCAGGATGAAGGGTGTGTGTGTGTGTGGGAGGGGAGGTTGTTAAGGGGATGATGCTGGAATTTTGACTCAAGTGTCTCCAGCACAGCTGAAAGCAAACACGCACACATTAATCCCTCTATTGATCATTTAAATGATGCTGAGTCAACACACACCACCACAGAACCCACTTCGTCGCGTGCCAAAACCCCCCACCGAGCGCCGACATTCTTTCCATCAGAGCTGTACACTCCGCTGGGTCACTGTTGGCCTTGAGGAGAGGGAAACATCAGAGGAGTCCACAGAGTTAGATCTGGGGGGGGGGGGGTCTTAGACAGCGAGAAGATGCTCACACCCTCTGTGTAGGGCCTAATATCACTGCTTTGATCATAGACTAAGACCCAAGACTGAGGGCGAACCCTGGAGTGGACAGTCATGAGGTCAGCAGAGGTGTGGTGGTCAGTGAGTGTCAGTAAAATGGTGGGTGGGGAGTGGCCAGTCAATGCATACCTGGTGGGAGGCTGTTTGTGTGGTGGGGGGCAGGGATTGGCGGTTGGACCGTGTCCTGCAGCTCGGCGGAAGGTGATTTGTGCAGCAGCTGTGGTTGATATTTTGCTGGAGAGAAAGCAAGGAGTCAGCAGGAAGAGAGTCCCCCAGAGAGAACGCCTCGTCTCGTCCCCACGTGACGTTACAAATCACCAGCGGAACGCCATTACGGGCACTCCACCTCAGCCCCGCACAGCTGGGGGTTTGAGTGACCATGCAATGACTTTGCCGCAACTACTATATCACTGCTTGCACAATTGTGGCTTATGGTTTTCTATAACATTTTCTGTACAATGTCCCTGGAAAAGCATGAGGTGAAATAGGTCACGCTGGAGTGCCATGCCTAGTGCCAAGAGTCAGCAGGAAGGGTATAAAGCCATTCAGCACTGGGCTGTGAAACAGCGAAAAACAGAGCAAAGATTCATCTATTCATCCCACATTAGTACCTGACTGGATGCAATCAAATCTCCACAGAAATGTTCCGACTTCAAGCTAAGGGTCATAGCAACGGTTCCTGTAGACTTTGGGTCTTTAGGGGTCAGTGACCTTGCTTAGGGTTTTGTTTTTAAAGCTTCAATTCATAGTCATTTCAAGCTAAAAGAAAATGTGGAAAAAAAAACAAAAGCAAAACCTTTTGATTGGATCAGATTTATTTGCCCACTCTCTCACTTCCTGTTCCTCACTCGTTCCATCACAAATCTTCGGTACTCAGGAAACGACGTGTGGTGATTACAAGACATGATCTGGAGAACTCCCGCCAAATCTGACACGACAGCTCTGACCTGAATGACTATTTCAGGCTTTACAGTGTGACTCAGAGCTTTTCATAATGAATCAGCCAATAGAAATGCTCCAAAATGACTTCTTTATATTGATTTCCAGGTTTTTCCCCCTCTCTTGTAACATTACGGATTTGTTGTTTTTTTATTTTTTCATGTCCTGCTGCTCCATGTGCAGGTGTTGGAGCCTGATCCCATGTATCTGCAGGATGCATTACACAAGCTGAGCCTTCAGCGAGCTGCAGCGACTGGACGATGATGAAATAAAAGCAAGAAAGCGGCCCTGTGGAGGCGGGTGGAGGAGCGGAGGGAGGGGGCAAACCAATCTGTACGTTATAAAACCGCGTTCCATCCATCACACACCCCAGACATATGTATTGCATTGCCAGCATTTGCATGTTCCATTGATCTTCGGTGTCCTTGTGATTGGTTAGCGCTGTGACGAATGATGAATATCAAATGAATTTGGACAAGCGGCTGGTACTGGAGAGCAGCTGGAGGATAACAAGTCACTCGATTACGGATGGAGTGTGAAATACGCCCCTGTCAATACAGTCTTTTAATCCCCGCATACGCTCCGCATATATCTCCACCAGGGCATGGGGTGGGGCTGGCTTCACGGCCGGGAAATATGGGAGTGATGAAAACAGAGACTGAAGAGTGTTTATAATATATAACATAAGCCCCCTATATGTGGGACCTGCCCTGGGGAGAATGAACTGGTTCAATCAGGGACAACAAAGTAATTGGATTCTTCTTTTCACGGTCCAATTCCACCCCATTAGCTAGGACTCCCCCTGCTGACAATGCAATAATGGAGCTTAACATACTTGGAGGAGAACACTACATATGAGCGTAGAGTAAAGGGACAACATACCGAGTTATCGCTTTTTTTAAGCTTCAGCTTTAGGCCAAAGAAAACTAGGACAAAGCATTTACAAATTGAAGATACTGTTTAAAATGTAATATAATAATAATAATAATAATAATAATAATAAAATAAAGTGAGAGGATTCCTTTAGTGGCTTTTGCTTCTGGATTTAATGAACCCATCCCTGTATCAGATAAGGAACACCAGAAATGTTATCTGATTGTCTCATTCTGTGTCCCCTCTGTCTCTTAACTGATTGGCCCATTAAGATTAGCATGACCAATTTTTATTATAGTTAATACCAATAGATAGTAATAAAGAGTATTATACAAAATAACTAGATAAAAACAAATTAAAACTCTAAGGAGTGAAACACTAAACAAAGACACGCCACAGAGACATAAGGTCCTAAATAAAAAGGATAATGTAAACAGGTAGACCTCAATATAAGGAAAAATAACAGGGATTCACAAGCGGCACAGAAACAACGCAACATGGTAAGAACTAGGGAAGGAGGCCAGAGCTAAAAACGGAAAACAAGACAGAAAAAAAAGAATACAAACAATGCAAAACAAACAACCTGGAACGGGGCAGGAACAAGATATAAACAACACAAATAAAAGGCAGAACTAAGAGACAGATAAACAATGCACTAGACAGAGACAGATAAACAATACTCTAGACAGATTATAAATAAACAATACTATAGACAGATTTAGAGATAAACAATACTCTCTAGACAGAGACAGACAGACAATACTCTAGCCAGAGACGGCCAAACCATACTCTAGACAGAGAGAGAAACAATACTCTCTAGACAGAGACAGATAAACAATACTCCCTAGACAGAAACAGAAAATATATTCTATTGACAGAGACAGATAGACAATACTCTATGGACAGAGACAGATAAACAATACTCTAGACCGGTACATATTAACAATACTCTCTAGACAGAACCAGATAAACAATACTCTCTAGGCAGAAACAGAAAGTATACTCTCTAGACAGAGACAGATAAACAATACTCCAGACAAAATACAGATAAACAATACTATCTAGACAGAGAGATGTAAACAATACTCTAGACTGATTAGACATAAACAATACTCTCTAGAAAGAGACATATAAACAATACTCTCTAGACAGAGACAGACAGACAATACTCTAGACAGAGACAGATAAACAATACTTTCTAGAAAGAGACAGATAAACAATACTCTCTAGACAGAGAAAGATAAACAATACTCTAGACAGAGAACACCACAAAGAGAGTAAAACAAAATGAACAAAGAACAACCTGAAAGACAGGCCAACACTGAGACAGAGCTTTTAAACATTAAACTAATGGAGAACACCTGGGAGTGCAGAATGAGGACAAGGGGGTGTGGCTAAAATGACAGATACATTAATAGAAAACACGTGGAGAAGACAAGGAGCAAAACAGGACCAGACAGGGATAAAGACACTGAGGAGGAGGGGTTTTATTTGTTTGTTTGTTTAACCTTAATTTAACCAGGTGAGTCCCACTGAGATCGCAGATCTCTGTTACAAGGGACACATGGCCAAGTATTGCTACAACACACACACACACACACAGAGGCTTTAGTCCAGTGAGTCAGAACCATGAGGCCATGCTCCACCAGCTTCACTATCTTCAGAGTAAATGTCCTTTAACTCAGAGCATGGCGCAGAGACGTCAGGCCGCTTTTCCCGTGATGTAAGGTTGTGATCAAGTGAACCGGCCTCCCCTGAGCCATCGTCTAAACCCCAAGCACTGGCATTTATGAGCAGTGTACAAAACTATACATGAGGACATTTTCCAAAAGCTTCTTCCACTATCTCTCGACTGTGTACGGAAATCTCCGGGTGTGCAGGAGTGTGTCAAAAATAAAGGACAGCGTGGGCCTGGGCAGACTGTATCAACCCCTGGCCCCTATCTTGGTGTGGATTAAGAAGGGGAGGGAAGGGAGATGACCCCCTGGTAGATATGGCCTCAGAATTAAATGGAGATCCATTCAAAAACATGGAAACCTTCCAAGAAGCCGAGAAAAGGAAAGAGAAGAAGGCTGATAAGACTTAGCATACAAATGAAACTGATGGGGCGTGGAGAAGGAGGGGGAGGGCGGTGTGTTGGGGGTGGGGGAGGAGGGGTTGGGATGAGCAGGGAACAGAAAAGCTATCCCTTTTTATTTATTATTTTCCCGATCACACAAAGTCCGTATGAGCTCGGACGTTTGTGGCTGCCCCCTGAACAGAACCTCGATTTGAAGTAAAGACACCCTGCCTCAACAGCTGGAGGTGAGTCGGGGAACTTCAAACAGAGTGGTGAATATTAAAGGCGAGGGAGGCAGCGGGAGGCCTCGGCTGAAGCCCTTGCTGATTTTTCTTTTTTTTTTTCTTCTTTTAACACCGAAAAAAAGGGACGTTACAAATCTGCACTAAATATTCCGCTTAGAAAACCACAGGATGTGACCAAGGCCTGGTCAAGTGACCTTTACCATGCACATTACTCTATCCTCACCGTCCACTGACCACACAGGAGCACTTTGTACTTCTGCAATTACACCACTGTGTTCCATCTGTTACTCAGCATACTTTGTTAGCTCCCTTTCACCTTGTTCTTCAATGGTAACTAGGTGGATTACTCTTGTGTTGTACTGGTGCGAGTGGATCAGACACAGCAGTGCTGCTGGAGTTTTGAAACTCTTTGTCCACTCTGTTGTAGATGTAAAGTCAGAGAACTTACCTCATCTGTCGCTGCACAGTGTGTGTTGGTCGTCCTCTAGCCCTTCGTCTTCGGCTGGATGTTTTTGGTCGGTGGACTACTCTCAGTTCAGCTGTGACTCCGAGGGGTTTAAAAACTCCAGCAGCACTGCTGTGTCTGATCCACTCTACACCAGCACAACACACACTAACACACCACCACCACATCAGTGTCACTGCAGTGCTGAGAATGATTCACCACCACATCACACCTGCTCTGTTGGGGGGTGGAAGGGGGTTTTACCTTGGTCTTAGCCCCCTCATATATATTATAATATGTATTTGCTCGTTCTTCCTGGATTTGAATGCAAACAAATAAGCTCATCCACTGAGGTCCACTTGTGCGGTGGGCTTTTAAAGACGTGGGGGTGAAAGCATTGAGACGGAGGAGAAAACAACACTCCCACTAATCCAGCGCTAATCTATACAAACGACTCCAGGTGCAGGAGGGACTAGGGGGTGGGAGGTTGGATCTTCATCCGTTTCTTCTTTCCGGATCAGGGTCCGTGACTTTTATCCAAGAAGAGATTTAAATGCAAATGGTGAAGGGTGATGGATATTAGAGGGTTGTGTTCTGGGAAAACAGTGAGGCTTCACCTCTCTGGTGTATTCCAGGTCCAGAATTTAGCTTGGGATTCTCATATTGGAAAAGCGTTGGCTATCCTTCCAGCAAAATGAAAGCAAATTACAGGGTACATGCAGTCATTCATTCATCTGCTGATTTCTGGCACTCCAGCTCATCAAAGTCTTGGCTGGATCTCTCAGCACAGAACGCCGTTCCACAACTCCACAGCCCTATGCTGGGGGGGCCTCATACCCATCTAGCTCATGTTTGCCATTGAGCATGGTAAGCTTAGCCTCATGTGCTGCTACTCCAGAGCTACCCATTCTGTTGGGTGCACCTTAAATAAACAGTATTCTATCTTTTTAAGAAGTGTCTGGATAGTTTTGGAGAATTTGGTGCATGTGTACATTCTTTACATACCATTTCCCTTCCACTAGAGGGCGCAAGTGAGAAAGCCAGAAGTCCCAGCACACCTTCGTAGGACCCATGTGGGTTGAACATGAACTAGGTTTCCAATGGACATAGGCTCTGGGTAGGACCAAGGTGGGCTTCATATATGGGATAAATGTGGACAGCTCAGTAACTCCCACAGGGGCTAATAGTGGGTTTTCTGAGGTTGTACATTATGTCATTATATTTATCCCACAATGGTCACTTCACTGACCCTGGAGGGCATCCATTTGGGGCCGAGATTAAACCCCAGGCCGAAACTTACAGGTACCAAACAGGGAACCACCTGTGGGTGTGTTGACTGGGAAACTGTTATAGATATGGGAACTATCGGCTAATGGTAATACGAGAGTTCTCACACCATCACTGTTCAATTACAAACCTGTATCTCCATTTTGTTGATTTTTTATTAAGTTTTATATATAAAAACTTACTAGCTAACACTAAAGCAATGAGCAATGTTGTAAACAGTGGTCGATTAGCATAATTTATGCTAATTAGCACATTACAAAAAACACCAAATTGTATGAAACATGTTTATTACAAACTTAACATCACAAAATTCACTTTAACAGTAACCAATAATTAAAAATCAATGGGTTAATATGTACAACAAGTTTAAAAACATAGAAATATATATGTAAAAAATACAAGTCACTGCTTTAGTTTGGTTAGAATTAGCCGCTTGAACTAGCTTCAACCGCAGACATTAAGCTAACTGCACCGCATTTTGTTATGAAGTAGCTTTGTAGCTAATGGCTTGTTAGCAGTCAACTTCACTCCTCTGGGAGCTTCCTAGACCTTCCCTGTCTAAACCCAGCATGCTGCAACAAACATAGCTTTAGCTCTGGTTAGCATTAGCAGGTTGCCAGTGTTTACTTTGAGATCCTTTCACCGGTTCAAGCGCTCGAGCAGCAGATATGGGTCAGATCAGTCCGATAAATAAGTTAAAGTCTCTGAGAGGCTGTTCCTGGAGTTTGGGAACTGTGGCTCCAGGTTGTTAGAACCTACAGCAGTATCCGCAGCCTTTGTTGCTGCAGCACTTGCAGCAGTAGCGGCACAGGGAGAGATGACTTTGGCGCTTGGTCCTAAACACCACCTGAAAAAGGAGAATGTTAATTAGTCACTTGGGAATCAATCATTTGGGAATTCTTTGCAGTTTGGAAGAGAGCAAAAGTGATTCTTGGAAAAAACACAAATTTCCTGTTTTTTGTTTTTTTTTAAAGACTTTTTAGTGCTTCCACTTTTCCTAGCGCAACTTGTTAGCAGAAACACATCACTACCCACAACGCTCAGATAAGCCAGGAGCAATAAAATAGTCCCTGGGTGTAAGATTACATGTGTTCTCGCTCTTCTTACCATACATTGGAATTAACGGCAGGACTATTGCGGGATGTTGCGTCACCGAGGTGGTGGGGTATATTAGAGCTTCTAAAACAAATTCCCAGTGTTACTGCGTGTCTTTGGAAGCCAGAGGGAGGCACTATTTGTGCTTTGAATGCCCTTATCTCACCAGAAACATGAGACAATGGGTCTCTAGGAATTGTTGTGCAGCCCCTAGTAGTGATTCCACCAGCAGATATTCTAAAAAATATATAATCGCATAAGATATCCTCCCATAATCCTGCCGTCAGATCAACACAGGACTGTCGGATCTCTCTGTGGAGCTGCTAGTGAGCAATGAGTCTTTACTCTAATGGAACTGGAGATGAAAATAGTGCCCAGTGCCCACCTCTTCTGGTCCTGTCTCTTGTGCTGAAGCTCTGTTCCAGTGCTGTTCTTGTTGAGAAGCTTCATACTCCATCGGCTGCTTTTCTTCCACCTGAGAACCAAGACAGAGAAGAACATGTTAGATGTCCTTTAACAACTTGGAGGAGCTAGTACTCACAGACAATAACTTTATAGTGCATTAATTATGGATGCGTTACTACAACTAACCCTTCCTTAACAAACTCTTACCTCGGTTTGTGTGAAGGGCAGTGCCTGAGACTGAAGGAAGCAGAGGCAAACGGCGCTGACCGCAAGGAGGAGGGCGACGCTGATAGACTTCATTTCCCACAATTCTTCTGTTTTTTTTTTTCTCTGAGTGAGGAAGAAAGAGACTCTTTCTCGTTCTGGAGCTGTGTACCTGAGAAGCGCATGCTGTTCTGATATTTATGGCTCTGCTCATAGTCAGCCACACCCCCACCCCCAACCCCCGCCGCAGAGAGACCACCCACTTCCCGACAGGTCTTACTCAACAGCTTGGGGAAAGACTGCTGCGGAATTTCCACCGTTTAATTTAATGCTGTAGGATCCCGAAAGGTCCAAATAGCTCAAGACTGGAACTTTGGGTTCTCAATTTATTATGTAATGTACTAAAATGAAAAGTGCAATTTATTACTGTTTTAAGTACATTTTAAATAAGTGAGCAACAGCAGTTTTTAAAATCAATAGTAGCAATAATAATAGTAATAGTAATTTTACTAGTAGTTGTAATAGTATTAGATGTAGTAGTGGTATTAAGAACATTAGTTATAGTATAATTCTGATATTAAATGTTTTTAAAGTTAATAGTAACATATTTGTTGCTGTTCCTTTCCTCTGGCTGCAGACACATAGACCCCACTCTGGACAAGCCCTGTGTCACCCCGGTTTAAAACACTAAGATACACCCCCCCAGTTAATATCCTAAAATTGGATTATTCAAGATTCACAATAGAAATGATAAAATTAGGCAATTCAGAAATGACTCATTACACACCACACACACCCACAGGTTGTGGCACAAATCAAGTTTTAATAAAATATACCAATACACCAAAATACATATGTTTATTCATAAAAATAAAGAACGTTTTTAAAAAGTTCATTGTGTATTTGTGGTGTATAATATATGACCAACTGCAGCAGGGGAAACTACAGCCCAGTGTCAGCCAGGTATTCCTGATGTGTAAAATAAAGTACTTTTTTTTTTGTCCAAGTGTTGCTGTAAACTAAATCATCTACGTCCAGGTAAAGAATTCCAGATTGAGAACAGGTTACTCTACCTATACATCAGGATGTAGATGATAAAATTTCATGCAAACTTTTGATGTAAAAAAATACAATTTAAAATGTAGTATTTTTAAGTGTTGTCTGAATATGTTTTATATAAAAATTTCCAGGTGACTGTCTGTGAGGAGTGTGGTGTGTTCTCTCTGTGTCTGCGTGGGTTTCCTCCGGGTGACTGTTTGTGAGGAGTGTGGTGTGTTCTCTCTGTGTCTGAGTGGGTTTCCTCCGGGTGACTGTTTGTGAGGAGTGTGGTGTGTTCTCTCTGTGTCTGCATGGGTTTCCTCCGGGTGACTGTCTGTGAGGAGTATGGGGTGTTCTCCCTGAGTCTGCGTGGGTTTCCTCCGGGTGTAATGTCTATAATAATAAGTATTATTATGATAGTAATAATTAAGTCCTTTTGTGTGTGTGTGTGTGTGTGTGTGTGTAGGTGTGTTTAATGTTATTTATTATTATTTTTTAACTAGTGGCCAATATGATTTTATTAAAGTTGATCAGTTTATATGGAGGAAAAAATAAATAAATTATATATACACACACATGCCACGTATCTCTCAAATCACAGAGAGAATAAATATTACATGTAAAAACACTGTAAATATATACTAAAAGTTGTTAAATAATGCTAAATTATATAATGTTAATGTCTTCATAATCATTCCAGCAGCCTACTTTATAGACAACAGAAATCAATAATACTGCAATAAGAAGCCCTTAAAATATATTAAAAATATATTCTGTTATGATGCACTTTCTGAGCAAGAATTGCTGAGTCATGTGTAAAAGCCTGAATAACAGTGTCCTTACGATGCGTCTGATGCCGGAGACGGAGAAGTGTCTCGCGTCAGTCTGTCTCTCATTCACTGATAACCTCCTGCTCTGTGTGTGTTTGCTCTGAGCGTCCGACAAGTGAAAGTCAATAAATACAGTGACCAATGACTCGGGGCTGGATTCAAACACAACTTTCTTCGCTTTAAAATTAATGGACGAATGTCTAAAGTTTCTTCTGAAATGAAGGGTATTTGAAACAATCAAAGACTATTGTGTCTCTGCTGCTCTGGAAAGAGTGTGTTCCAGACACTGGAACATTGCTGTGAGGGTTTGATGGCAGTCACAGGAGAATTAGTGAGGTTGGGTGTTGATTTGGGATGATTAGCTCATTACTGGGTGGTGATTTGTCATTCCTGAAGACGCAGATACACGTCTCCACAAGCCATAGGGAGATATCTCTGATTGGTCTGATGATTGGCATCGGACATGGTGACGCCAAGCTCATGTGCAGCTGCTCCAGACTGTCCCCAGTTCATGTCATGCTCTTAATTTATAAAATTATATATAACTACAATAAATACAACAATATAATTACAGGAAAAAATTTAATTATTCTAATATATAGTAGGTTTTTTGTGAGCAAGTGTGAAGAACAAAGTTTGTATCCAGATGTTCTCCTTGTTCTTATGGATCAAGCACATTTGATTTAACATGAAGTATTTATTAACTAGGGATTGGATGAACCTCAAATATCACTGGACCGTCACGAGGAGAGATGTGGAAAGGGTTAAACCAACACAATCACAAACACAACATCACTTTTTACTGTAATAATTATATTTGTTTTAAATCTGTTGTTATTGTTTTATAAATCAAATGTAAATAAGAGGGGCGGCACGGTGCGTTCACACAGCTCCAGGGACCTGGAGGTTGTGCGTTCGATTCCCGCTCCGGGTGACTGTCTGTGAGGAGTGTGGTGTGTTCTCCCTGTGTCCGCGTGGGTTTCCTCCGGGTGACTGTCTGTGAGGAGTGTGGTGTGTTCTCCCTGTGTCTGCGTGGGTTTCCTCCGGGTGACTGTCTGTGAGGAGTTTGGTGTGTTCTCCCTGTGTCCGCGTGGGTTTCCTTCGGGTGCTCCGCTTTCCTCCCACAGTCAAAAAACACACGTTGGTAGGTGGATTGGCGACTGAAAAGTGTCCGTAGGTGTGAGTGTGTGAATGAATGTGTGTGTGTGTCCGTGTTGCCCTGTGAAGGACTGGCACCCCCTCCAGGGTGTGTTCCCGCCTTGCGCCCAATGATTCCAGGTAGGCTCTGGACCCACCGCAACCCTGAACTGGATAAGGGTTACAGATAATGAATGAATGAATGAATGTAAATAATATATAAACTCTTATATCTCAAATACTATGCTTTTTACAGGACACCTTTTACCAGAACGTGCCATGATCTCAGGAACTAAATCGATTGGGGAAAGTCTTTCCCAATGACGTCTACTGCAAATTGATGGGAAAACCGTCGAGTATCAATTTTGGCAAACTACAGTGGACCGTGCCAACTGGGCATAAAGACAGATTACAGGACGGGACGTTATGTGCTGTGTATTTGTTTTTTTGCAAACCAGCAAAATGTTTTTCAATGGGTAAGTTGCTGTCTGAAGTAAACATGCGCATATATTTTCATAAACAATACTATGCCAGGTTGGCTTCTTCAATTTTGTAGTCAACACCACATGTTTTTTCAAGCTTGTGTTTCCATCTGTTCACTGTAAGGTGGCTCAGAAACAACGTGGAGCTGTTGAGAAGCCCTAAATAAAAAAATAATTTTAAAAAATTAAAAAAGGAAATAGCCACAAAAGAAGACTAAACCACTAGAACTGCACGCCCCGGTTATTACATTACTATGCTTGAGCTACGAGCTGCTGCTGGGACAGGGAGGATGAATCTCACTGTGTGTGTGTGTGTGTACGTGCCTCGGGACGCTGGTGTGTATGTGTATGTGTATGTGTGTGTCCCAGGGAAAGGGACGCCAGTGCTATCAGAGTGGATCTTCTGGTCAAACAGAAGCAGGCTCCAGCGGGACGCTAGCTATCACCCTGACAGGCGCCAGTCTCCCCCCCTTCACCTCTCCTCAGGTCTGGGCCGATGACCTCATCCACCCTCCCTCGCTGATTTCCCCGTTGATACGCATCCAGTTCAGATCCGAAGATTCAGACCCCAATTCCCCCATTTCATGGTCTTAACCAACCCCACCCCACCCCTAACTTACTACAAAAACACCCAGCAATCGTAACCTTTGAATCAAAACACCCCTTACATATCAGATACAGAACGTGCTCTTGTGAAATCAGGTCAGAACACACACTGACAGAAAAACGGGGGCCATGATTATAGCTGCCATTCCAACTCTAACGGCCACTCAAGTCGTCTTTTACCATAGATACTGTCACATTAACACAACACTGGCCCAGAAACTAGCTTCTGGCTCCAGTCAAACTAAACCAACCAAGCAATTCCAGCCAAAATAATGGTTAAACCTGTCCTAAACCCTGGGAACGACCATATTCTAGGGCCAACTTGCTGAGCCAATTATGTCCAAACCCTAGAACCAACCTCCTCAACCCATACCAACAGGTCAACACGCAAAGCTTGGCTTAAATCTTTGGGCCAACCAACGCAAAATTATCCTACATCCAGGAAGCACACAGTCAAACTAGACAAGCCGTATCCTGACGAACCAGCAGAACACAGCCCTAAACCCGACCTATTCACCCAAACTAGCCAAGCACTCTTCTAAACCATGGGTCTCACCAGCCCAACAATGTCCTGAACCTTGGGACTGACTAGCAAAACAAGCCCAACACTCTCACATTCTGGGACTAAACAGCCAAACAAGCTCAGCCCTGTCCTTAACCCTAGAACTGACCATCTGAACCAGCCCAACACTGTCCGAAACCATGGGACTAACCAGCCAAACCAGCACGATACTGTTGTAAACCATGGGACAACGCGGCAAACAGCCCAACACTGGGCTAACTTGTTTATCTCATGCTGTTCTTGTCCCCAACCATGTGATAAATCCACACAGCTAACCAGTACTGTCCTAATCCTTGGGCCAATGAGCAGACCTTGTCCTTAACCTCACCCTGATGCTCTTCCTCTAACCCTGTAACTGGTAAGAAAGACCTGTCTGCTCAGCCTTTCTCAGTGTCAAGCAAGCAGTGTGAGGCAATGACTTCCTTCCACTTGCGTATGCCCGCTGTGTAGCTTCCCACTCCCTGGAGCGCATCACTTCCTGTTCCAAACCACTTGTGTGTTCGGTAAAGTGAGAAAGAGCTGCTGCTTTTGTTGAGAATAGAGGACGGAGTGTGTAGTGATTACTGAAGCTCTAGATGAGAGGCGTCGGGGAATAAAGGCATGAACCTGTATGAATAAATAAAAGCGACAAGCTGCCTGGCTGTAGTCATGCGTTCACACAAAACACCCTGCCACCGAGCAGCCGGGCCCCACACACACACCCACATGACAGACAATGGCAGCAACTATAAGGCGTTTGTGGAGTGCCAAACTCATCCTGATGAACACTGTACAAAAAAGGAATTCAGGAGCTTCAGCAAGCGTTTGAGACTCATTCAGATGAGAAATAAAGTCTGGAGAGACCTGGAAGCTGCTGATTCTGTAAAATGCTCACATTCTTTGGAAGGGTGAGGTGTGACAACGATATGTTTTGGAAATCATTCCCCAGGGAAAGGAGACCATTTCAACTTTGTAGAGAGTGAAAATTTGAACATAGTTCTCAGAAATTTTTATCATTTTTTTTGTGTCACTCTGTACTGTAGGGCTGTGCTCTGCTGAACTGCACAGAGCCGAAAACCCCTTAATGTCACCCACGCTCACAGATATGAGGCTCACGCAGCTTGATAGTGCACCCCTCACCCTATGGTAATATAGTATATCATGATAATATGTTGAGACAGTGAGATGGTATAAAAAATGTGGATACCACACATTCCTATGCATTCGTTTTTGACGAATCTTAATAATCCGTTTAACAAATGTAATAAACACAATGCCAGGCCTTCCTTGCATCCTTCTCTGAATGTGGAAACCACAATGCAATCCCATACACATGGGTTTGATTATCCAGGTTAGATGTCTGTGAGACTTTTTGGTTTTTTTTGCATGTCCTCAATATCAGCGTCCAGTTTGGACAGTTCAAGTTATTGGCAGAGTGTCAGAGCAGCACTGCTCACAGCCTCAGGCGCTCTATGTATATGTGGGCCGAGTTTCTGAGGATGATACAATCAAACGATTTGTGCCAGTGTAGCCGAGCTGGACACAACTATTGGCATTTGGTCTGTTTCAGTTTGATTGGCTGGTCTCCTGTATGTTTACACATGCACAGAGCTGAGGCTATAGAGTTGAGTGTATTGAGTTGAAGAGTATAGAGTGGATGATTGAGAGTTTACTTCAGAGTATAGATCAGTGAATATACAGAGCTGCGGGCTGAGAGCAGAGTGGATGATTGCTGGTGCGCTGTCAGAAAAATTGTCCTCAAGGGTAAATATACGTACCTTTAGTTAGGGAACATAATTGTACCTTATTCTGTTACAATTGTAGATTTTAAAGTTGTGTTGATTTCTCAAGCCCCATTTCATCTCCAGGTCTTTTACTATTTTATTCTGTTCACATTTCTACAGTGAAAATATACAAATATTCACCTCTCTTTCTGGAGAAGAGAATGCAACGTACCTTTAGGGAACAAAAAACTGGACTTTTACACCACTGCTGTACCATTAAAGGTATATTTACACTGTTTGTACCTTTAGTGAACAATAATGTATCTGTACAGTACTGGTTTTCAGAGTAAACTTTTGCAAATTGAATATGAATTTAAGAATGTAAAGCTGACAAGCGATAGAATAGAGTTAAGAGCATAGAGTAGATGATCTGAAGTTAAGATTTGAGAGTACAAAGTGAATGATTCAGAGCAGACATCTGCGAGTGTAGAGCTGAAGTCGCAGAGTATAGAGTGGATTCAGAGTTGGGCAACTGAGACTACAGAACTAAGAGTATAAATTTGAGAGTTTATAATATGCCTATAAAGGTACATTTACACTGTTTGTAAACTATAGTATGGTATACAGAGTATAGAACTAAGAGTATACATCTGGCTGAGGATATACAGTTTGCATTTGAGAGTATAGAGCTGAGGACTGAGGGCTGTAAGTATCGACTGGACGAGTGACAGTAGAGAAATTAGAGCAGAGAGAGTATAGAGTTGACGATTGGTCAGTGCAGAGCTGAGGTAATCCTGAAAGGGTAAACACCCGGGGGCGCCGTAGTGTACGAGGGGAACAGGAGTTCAGAGATCAGTCAAACAGTGCAGAGGACACACAGACGCCAGGTTTAGTGTTTGTGTGTGTGTGTGTGTGTGTGTTTGAGACTTTCTAACGGATGTCCTAAGTGATAGGGTGGAGGAAAATAGTGACCAAAAGTCAAGGCTAAGGTGAGGCAGCGGTGAATTGATGCAGAAGAGAAAACACTAAGTTGTGGAGTAGTCCCAGGCGTGAGGTATGTGGTCACATGATTGTTTTCCTCATCGTTAATTATATTCCCAGTGTTGAGGAATATCACGTCACTGTAATAGCGGTGTATATTATACACAGTAGCGTTCCTGTGTTTAGTGCCTTCTGGAATCCTATGGGATTGATCCTTGGAAACCATTGATTTTTTTAAAAATCCTAATAATTAATACAAACATCAGGCATTGACTAACCCCTCTCAGATTCCAAGCTGTTGGTAAGAGTTTTCAAAAGTTGTGTTTCAGTGTTTGTGTGAGCATTGCTATATGCCTATAGCAACTGTGAGATTTTGCTTGTCCGTAAATGGTGAGTGCAGACGGGACTAAAATCACTGAGTAGAGCCCTATTCAAATGTGATTGGTTTTGCCTGTGGACATGGGGTAATGTAATTATTACCAGAGTATCTCAGTGATTTTAATTCCATCTGAATACACAATTTCAAAAATTTTCTGGAATGCTGTTTCAGTAAAGACCTCATGTTTCGATCTGATGTAGGAGAGTATTCCGTCATATCCAGGGGAAATGAATAGAGGCACTGGAGTAGGCTTTTAGTGTCGATATATACTGTTCAAGTACAAGTCTAAGCTCAGAGGCTAAACAACGCACCACGCTTAAATCCATAGCAGCATCCATACGTGTGTCATACTCAAATATAATAAAAAAGGACGATCTAAAAACTCAAGTAACACTGCTGTGTCTGATCCACTGTGTTAATTGAGCATCCACTCGTATTTTTTACTGATGTCCTGTGTTAAAATGACATTACCATGAATTGAAATGAAAAATTACCCCATTTTGAATAGTGCTGACGATTCTACAGCCCAGTGGAGACACAGGATATAAACAGAGCCTGAAAAACTGTAGATCAGTTCAGGAAATTATTCATCAGGGATAATTACAGATTCCTTTTGAGGAGCCTGGCGTTACGAACACGCCTGAGGGCAAATAACTGGCCGTGGTTTCACCTCCTCTGACCACTCAAACTCACACAGCCCTGACAGGTTTAAGACTGAGCCAAGCTAATTTTTCAGGAGATCCCTCATGTCTGGCAGGTCAGGATGAGTACAGCGTCTACTGGTCGAGCTGTTATGAGTTATGGCACGTAAGCACGCTATCGTTTCACATAAAACGTCATAAGGGGAGCAAGAGTGTGCTCGTCCGGTCCCATCGCACACAGGGCTGAGAGGGTTAATGCTGCTCGCTCAGACACAGGATGCTGTGGATGTCCATGCTGAGCTCTTCACTGGCTGAACCTCCTTGGAGCACTTTTGCTCCGTACTGACCACTGGGACCACCCCACAAGACCTGGCCTTTCAGAGATACTTCGACCAAAACATTATGACCAACTCAATGTGGCTCTGTTCATTTTGCGGACCGTGAAATCAACAACTGAGCATTTCCCCACACTTCTCCCACCCCTCAACAGGGGGCACTGTGACAGGATCAGTATTATTCACTCCAGAGCAATACTGAAGAATTTTTTAGGAACAGAGATTTATTTTGGTTTGTGCTTTGTTTGTAAACCTCTCGGAAAGAAACAAAACCTTTAAACAAATGTCAGCTGGGTTTGTCACAGCTGCTTCTGCTCCTGAAAAACCACAGCACTGTTAACACTTATTTATCCCTCTAATGGAGGCACTTCATCCTTATCAGGGTCATAATGAAGCCAGAGCCTAACTCACCTAGTCACACACACACACACCTACACTTATGGACAGTTTCACACACACACACACACACACACACACACACCTGTTAATGGTTTCACACACACACACCTGCGGATGGTTTCACACCCTCACCCAGTCACTCGCACACACACACCTACACTTGTGGACAGTTTCACACACACACCCAGTCACAAACACACACACACACACCTTTGGATGGTTTCATACCCTAACCCAGTCACTCACACACACACACCCCTGTGGATGGTTTCACACACTCACCCAGTTACTCACTCACACACACACACACACCTGTGGATGGTTTCACACACTCACCCAGACACTCACTCACACACACACCTGTGGATGGTTTCACACACTCACCCGGTCACTCACACACACCTGTGAACAGTTTCACACACTCACCCAGTCACTCACATTCACACACACACACCTGTGGATGGTTTCACGCACTCACCCAGTCACTCACATTCACACACACACACACACACACACACACACACACACACACACACACACACCTGTGGATGGTTTCACACACTCACCCAGTCACTCGCATTCACACACACACACTCACCCAGTCACTCACTCACTCACTCACTCACTCACACACACCTGTGGATGATTTCACACACTCACCCAGTCACTCACATTCACAAACACACCTGTGGATGGTTTCACACACTCACCCATTCACTCACATTCACACACACACACACACACCTGTTGACGGTTTCACACACTCACCCAGTCACTCACTCACTCACTCACTCACTCACACACACACACACACACACACACCTGTGGATGATTTCACACACTCACCCAGTCACTCACATTCACACACACACCTGTGGATGGTTTCACACACTCACCCATTCACTCACATTCACACACACACACACACCTGTTGACGGTTTCACACACTCACCCAGTCACTCACTCACTCACTCACACACACCTGTGGATGATTTCACACACTCACCCAGTCACACACAACTACACTTATTGACAGTTTCACACACTCACTCAGTCTCTCTCACACACACACACACATAGACAATTTCACACACTCACCCACTCTCAAACACACCACACACATACGTGGACAGATTCACACACACTATCAGATTTCTATGGTTGAATCTATCAGCAGTGTTTATGGTGATGTTGAACATTTGCAGCTGTGGGTGGTGATTTGACCGACTGAGAAACACAGTTCCAGTTTTTTATGCAAATTCATTTTAAAATGGTATTCTCCTCACGACGTGGCTGTAGAAGAATCTGGACCCACATTCAAGAGGTTTCAGAAAACTACTCAGGCAGTGGATTGTTAATATTCTGAACTTGGCCACTACTAATAAGAAATTAATAAACCAGTCTGTACGGCTTCGTTGTGAGAGGCTTGGGGTTCTACTGAGGTCAGAGAGTCTGTAAAAACAGGAGTTACATAACTGCAGAGCTCAGAGCGCAACAGACACCTCTACCAGAATATAAAGTTAAAGCTGCGGTCACACTGGATATTTGTAGTTTGTCACTCTTGAGAAATATGTGGCGCCAAAGCAGGGTCAGGAGACTGACGATGCCAACTGTCATCCATTATAGTGTGGTTAAAGCAACAGTAGGTAGTTTTTTTACCTTAGAATTACAGCCTCAGAATCACTGTGATGCTCCACCGACCTGTAATTGGGAGAGCAGAGTGTTGTTTCTACTCAGGCCTCAGCACTGCAGAAACTGCACTATAGCTTTTGGAGGAGGGTAGTAAAACCCAACTTCACTCCTTCCCCTTGATTTCAGGACAGTGTTGTAAAAGTAAATTACAACAGGAGGACTGTGGTGTGTTCTCCCTGTGTCTGCGTGGGTTTCCTCCGGGTGACTGTCTGTGAGGAGTGTGGTGTGTTCTCCCTGTGTCTGCGTGGGTTTCCTCTGGGTGACTGTCTGTAAGGAGTGTGGTGTGTTCTCTCTGTGTCTGCGTGGGTTTCCTCCGGGTGACTGTCTGTGAGGAGTGTGGTGTGTTATCCCTGTGTCTGCGTGGGTTTCCTCCGGGTGACTGTCTGTGAGGAGTGTGGTGTGTTCTCCCTGTGTCTGCGTGGGTTTCCTCTGGGTGACTGTCTGTGAGGAGTGTGGTGTGTTCTCCCTGTGTCTGCGTGGGTTTCCTCCGGGTGACTGTTTGTGAGGAGTGTGGTGTGTTATCCCTGTGTCTGCGTGGGTTTCCTCCGGGTGACTTGTCTGTGAGGAGTGTGGTGTGTTCTCCCTGTGTCTGCGTGGGTTTCCTCCGGGTGACTGTCTGTAAGGAGTGTGGTGTGTTCTCCCTGTGTCTGCGTGGGTTTCCTCCGGGTGACTGTCTGTGAGCAGTGTGGTGTGTTCTCCCTGTGTCTGCGTGGGTTTCCTCCGGGTGACTGTCTGTGAGGAGTGTGGTGTGTTCTCCCTGGGTCCGCATGGGTTTCCTCCGGGTGACCGTCTGTGAGGAGTGTGGTGTGTTCTCCCTGTGTCTGCGTGGGTTTCCTCCGGGTGACTGTCTGTGAGGAGTGTGGTGTGTTCTCCCTGTGTCCATGTGGGTTTCCTCCGGGTGCTCCGGTTTCCTCCCACAGTACAAAAACACACATTGGTAGGTGGATTGGCGACACAAAAGTGTCTGTGAAGGACTGGCGCCCCCTCCAGGGTGTGTTCCCGCCTTGTGCCCAATGATTCCAGGTAGGCTCTGGACCCCCCGCGACCCTGAACTGGATAAGGGTTATAGATAATTAATGAATGAACTATGGGGAGAGTTCTGCAACTTCTAGAAGAAGGTTGGAATTAAAGTCATGTACAGCACCTTTAAGAAACGCCTGGAAACAGTGAGCAAACAACTGACTGTAAAAAATCTCCCAGCAAATACTCACAAAACACTACAGGTCAGTGCTCAGGGACCAGTCCAAGCGCTCCTACAACACTGCGAGGAAAACCGAGCCAAAGTCAAGGTCTGGGTCGAGCGGAGGCGGTGGCGAGTCAAGGCAGAAAAATAGAGAATGATGGATTGTCAAGCTCTGACCAAACCACAGTCCACTTCAGCTAAGATCCCCAGGGGGCGCTCTCAACCGCGTCACGCCAGCACTGCCCTCGTCAGAGGATCTAGCTCCAGATCTGAGATGCCAGCTCAACTCAGTGGGTCTGAAAGAAGGTGGAGCTGTGAAGAAGACTGGACTTTTTTTTCTTTTAAAGGAAACTGACACCAAATATAACAAGGGTGGATGGCTCTTTATTGCTGATGGATTAAAGCCACTGGAAAAGCAGTTTTTAAAAAGAGTTTGAAGATAAATAAATAAAAAAATAACGTTAAAATCTCACAGCAAACGGTCCAGATGTTAAGCTTGTGGCGACCAACACAAACGACATAAATAAATCAATTTAAAAGTACAGATATACACTGGTCATCCGTAATATTCAAACGACTTCCTTGTTTTTACACTCACTGTCCTTGCTCTCATCTCCGCTCACCAAACAGGAGCATACGTTGCTCTGCATACTTTTTTAAACCTCCTGGTCAGGACCCCCACAGCGCAGGTATGATTTTGGTGGTGGATCATTCACCCCGCTGACGTGGCGGTGGTGTGTTAGGTGTGTGTTGTGCTGGTGCGAGTGGATCACACACAGCAGTGCTGCTGGAGTTTTCCCACTCACTGTCCACTCTGTGAGACACTCCCACCTCATTGGTCCCCCTTGTAGATGTAAAGCCAGAGACAGTAGCTCGTCTGTCGCTGCGGAGTGTGTGTCGGTCGTCCTCTAGTCCTTCAGCGGTAGACAAAGGACTATTCTCAGTCCAGCAGTGACACTGAGGGCTTTAAAAACTTGAGCAGCACCTGCTGTGTCTGATCCACTCGCACCAGCACAACACACACTAACAGACCACCACCACGTCAGTGTCACATACAGAACAACAGATGAACTACAGTTTGTAATTGTAGAACTACACAATGCTGTGGTCAGAAGAAACAAGGCAGCGTATAAAGGAGCTCACAATGGAATGGATTAGTGAATGTAAATATGCGTAAATGTGTGTGTGTGTGTGTAGAGCTGCTCGCTGAAGTTAAAGCCTGTGGTTGAGGAACATAGCAGGTCCTCTGGGTCTGAATCTGGGTCAGGTTCTACATGGTACTGACGAAGTCCAGTGTCTAGAGCTCAGGGCTGTTACACAGTGTCAGAAACTACATTAAAAACCTATGCTAACTAATGCTAATAGGGGTCTATTACTTAGCAACATTAGCTTTTGAAGCTCTAGTGCAGAACTCTAGAAGCCACCTTAAGACTCCAGACACGTCTTGGCTGATCAGCTACACTCAGGATAATGAGCGGAAGCTAAGTTGTATTTTTCACTGAAACATTTATTCCTGCTATTTTTTTCCCATGGCACATTATGCAGATTTTGGAAACGTGATCCGGGCTGCGTTTATTCTTCTGAGACTCTTTTTTTTTTTTTTTCTCCGGCGAGGCGTGGAGCTTTTAGCGACAAATCGGCCTCTTTAGCCCATTAGGGTGAGAGATGGAGTTTTTATCGTCGCCGCTTTGTGCGAAAATGGCTCGTAGCTGCCGTGTGAAGGTGAAGGCGCGATAAGGCGCTAATAATCACGCGCTCGCCTCGTTCGCCACCATCACGCTACCTTTCCAGATGGAGACGTGGGGGCGTCGCTAGCCATGTTTAACACTGAATTTACTTTGGAACATTAATGAGATTTCATTCAGTGTTTTGTTTTATTATTATTTTCCTCCCCCCCCCCCCCCCTCCCCCCTTCCTTTCATCATTTCTCCTTCGTTTCTTCCTCGTCCGTTATCTGCTAGTCTCGCCCCAGCTGGGTTCTCGTACTGTGTTGTTTGCATTGCAAATGAAATTAAATAAGGCATTAAAGAAAACTAACTGACAACAAGGTGAAGAAATCAGTAAAGAAAGGAAGAAAGAAGGAGAATACGGAAAGGAAAACCAAGCTAGTAGCTCAATAAGCAAAACAACCTGTGGAAAATGGACCTCACTTTTATGCCGTGTGTCCCTGGTCAGTGCGGTACGGCTCGCTCCAGTTTCAAATCCCTGATTTGTACTGCGCTTGAGAACGTGTGGTAAACTTGCTCACACTTTCCTAGATAACAGAGAACATTTGGCCCAAATGTGGCACATCTGCAGTTCTCTTTTGGCCCGGAATGACAGCGTAGACTCAGGGTGAGTCTGGATGCCGCAGCCCAGCCATGGCTCCACCTTATATGGGCCAGAAGTCGACATATAGCCCACGTCTGGCCCACACCATACCCCGGGTCAAGCCCGGCTCGTGACTGTTGGCCGATGTCCAGCCCACGGGACACTCGCCAGTGCTGTAACTGAGCCAGGTGAGACAGGTTTGGTCCAAAGGTGTCTGCTATCTGGAGTGCGTTGGTGTGGTCTCAGCAGCAGTTCTCCAGCCAGCAATGGCGCAGCGTCTTCCGCTTTGGTCCAAATGAAGTCCATAAAATGTCACATTTATAAAGTCAACACCTGCACTGGTCTGTATTCCTCTCTGTCCTCTGATTGGAGGAACATCCCATTAGAAGACATCATCAGTGTCCAATTCAGAGTGACGGGTCTCTGGAAACGTTTCCACTTCCACCACACTGCAGATGAGCTTTCAGCAAAGCGTTCTCGTTTTTCAGCTTGTCCACCTGGAACCAACAGCACTGGATTTAACTCCTAGAGCGCCACAGTAAAAGCATTTGTTTTGCTAAACTATTGAAGTCTTACATATTGGCATTATTACGTGGAGACGTGATTCTTATTCTGATTTTCTATTCCACCTTAAATGGTGCACTGGTTATATTCTGGCTTCTCCGTGAATTACACTGTGCCCCCTTAAATTGTCCAGCAGTTATATGCTGCCAACTAAGCATTTCCTAAGGATATTTTGTTCCACTTCAAATGGTGCCATGGTTATATTTGGGGTTTTAAGCTTCTCATTTGAACACTCTGTTCCACCTTAAAATGGTGCAGCAGTTACGTTCTTCAGCTTAAGCGTCCATTTCACCTTTTTATAGTGCTGTAGATATATTCTCTCACACAAGCTTTCCCTTAAGAGTTGGTGTTCCACCTTAAGTGGCGCATACATTCTGGTGCTGACCCACTCTATGGAGAATAAACGGATTCCAAAGCTTTTGTTAGTCGTAGTTTAACAGGAAAAATGTAAATACTGTTTGCCTCTTTCTCGTGGTCAAAATGACTGATTGCACCTTTAAAGGGGTGTTGTCCAGGAGGCAGTTTCTTGGCAGAGACGCGGTCTCCGGGCGGACGTACCTGCTGTCGAAGAATCTCGTTGTCCATCTGGACTCTCTTCACCTCTTTCAAGCTCTCCTGAAGCCTGTGGTTGTGCTGCCGCAGCTCCTGGATGTAATCGCACGCCTTGGACAGGATTCCTCCTTTACTCTGAGCAGGAGAAATACACACAACAAAAGAGAGAGAGAGAGGGGAATGGTCAAACTGTGTGTGGCCTCACTACATCACAGAAAACATTAAAGCAACAATAGTGCCTTTTTTTTACCCTCGCCACCACAGATCCTGCTCCCTGGACCCTGAGGAATTCTAAACCTCAGAAACTCCAAAACCCATCCTCATTCTGCTCTGCTTCAGACGGTAGATGCAGAGACTTTAGAATTGCACCGAATCTTCATCCAAGTCTATCCAATCACAGCACTGGACCCGTGTTTATGTGAAAGATGAAGTTAAACTCAGCAAAATAGACACAGCAAGGGCAGGGAAATAACATTCATTCATTCATTATCTGTAACCCTTATCCAATTCAGGGTCGCGGTGGGTCCAGAGCCTACCTGGAATCATTAGGCGCAAGGCGGGAATACACCCTGGAGGGGGCGCCAGTCCTTCACAGGGCAACACCGACACACACACACATTCACTCACACACTCACACCTACGGACCCTTTTTTTGGAGTCAACAATCCACCTACAAACGTGTGTTTTTGGACTGTGGGAAACCGGAGCACCCGGAGGAAACCCACGCGGACACGGGGAGAACACACCACACTCCTCACAGACAGTCACCCGGAGGAAACCCACGCGGACACGGGGAGAACACACCACACTCCTCACAGACAGTCACCCGGAGGAAACCCACGCGAACACGGGGAGAACACACCACACTCCTCACAGACAGTCACCCGGAGGAAACCCACACAGACACAGGGAGAACACACCACACTCCTCACAGACAGTCACCCGGAGGAAACCCACGCAGACACAGGGAGAACACACCACACTCCTCACAGACAGTCACCCGGAGGAAACCCACGCAGACACAGGGAGAACACACCACACTCCTCACAGACAGTCACCCGGAGCGGAAATCGGACCCACAACCTCCAGGTCCCTGGTGCTGTGTGACTGCGACACTACCTGCTGCGCCACCGTGCTGCCTAGGGAAATAACAGCACTGGGTAATAACAGAAAACAAAAACGGGGAAAAAAAAAAGAGAACTGACTGAAAACGGCTAAAAAGAGCTCGTTTGGGGTGAACAGAGCGCCTCGTTATCATTTAAAGGAACAGGGTGTTCTGAACAAGGCTTCTCAGACAGGGGAAAAAAAACGCTCCTATGGGGTTTGATCCTCATGCATCCTTTTCAATAAGATCTCAGACCTGTGATCTCTTGTGGAAAAGGGGCAGACTATGTCGCCTTTAAAGTAGCTACCCACAATTATTGGGATGTAGAGTGTACATCCAACCGTTTGCAAAAGCCAAACTGCCAATAAAGGCTGTATCTAAAGCTACACGCAAGCTTCAGTGCCTCCGACGCATTTAATAAAGACTTTAATCACTGCATGATCTCTGCTCTGCCTCTTTCTCAACAATCGGTAACTTCCTCAGCAGATAACAATAGAAGCGCTGACCTGTTTTACTGGGATATTAAAGCAAGCTAACGTGTCGCAGGTTCTATCACCCATGGGGCAATCAGACCACAATTGGGTGAGCTGAAAATACACCTCTCTTGTTCACCGTCAGCCTTTAATAACGGAATCAGTGCGGTGTTGCTCTCTGGAGGCCTGAGCTGAGAGGAGCTGAGAGGAGGCTCGGGTTGCTCTGAACTTGGACTGAATTACAGGAGGGTAATAATGTCTCCGGTATATGCTTGTAGTAGGTTATATACATGTCTATGTTTATGCTGCAACAGCGTGAAGAAATAGGAAACGTTTCTGTAATAATAAGCCTTGGGTGACGAGATCGGCTGTGGAGATTGCTATCAATAAGAAAAAAGGCAGCTTTCGCCAGCAGGGATAAAACGGGGATTAAAGCAGCACACGAGGATCTGAAAGGGGCTATCAGGAAAGGAAAGAGGGATTACAAACTGAAAGTAGAGGAGGAAACTATAGGACGATAGAACCAGGCAGAACAGAAAGCAGGGGACCTTCGGGATGTCTGCATCTAGAGCTTGAAAACAAGACTCTTGACAAAAATGGCATCCTCGATTGTGAAAAAATGACATCCGAATGCTTATGCTCTCCCCATATAATTTGTGAATAAGGCCTCACACCCTGGAGGGCATGAGAAACACCATTAGTCAGAGCAGTAGAGCACTGGTCTGCAATGCCAATTAAAGCCTGGTTCATATATCTGGCAAGTTTAGCAAGACTGCATTTTCAGGTTCCACAGGGCACAAGGCATCGTGGCAGCCCTGGGTTCCACGGCCGTCTGCGTTCAGCTGAGTGTGAGGTATCCCTTCACTTATGGACATGGTTGCACTGGGTTCTGCGGATGCGAGGCATTCCTGCCTTGGCTTTGCGGGTGCAAAGTATCCCCTCGCTTAAGGGCAAGGTCAACCTGGGGTCTGTAGGAAGTGAAGTATCCCCTCGCTTAAGGGCAAGGTCAACCTGGGGTCTGTAGAAAGTAAAGTATCCCCTCGCTTAAGGACAAGGCCACCCTAGGGTCTGTAGAAAGTAAAGTATTCCCTCGCTTAAGGACAAGGCCACCCTAGGGTCTGTAGGAAGTGAAGTATCCCCTCGTTTAAGGGCAAGGCCACTCTGGGGTCTGTAGGAAGTGAAGTATCCCCTCGCTTAAGGGCAAAGCCAACCTGGGGTCTGTAGGAAGTGAAGTATCCCCTCGCTTAAGGGCAAAGCCAACCTGGGGTCTGTAGGAAGTGAAGTATCCCCTCGCTTAAGGGCAAGGCCACCCTAGGGTCTGTAGGAAGTGAAGTATACCCTCGTTTAAGGGCAAGGCCACTCCGGGGTCTGTAGGAAGTGAAGTATCCCCTCGCTTAAGGGCAAGGCCACTCTGGGGTCTGTAGGAAGTGAAGTATCCCCTCGCTTAAGGGCAAAGCCAACCTGGGGTCTGTAGGAAGTGAAGTATCCCCTCGCTTAAGGGCAAAGCCAACCTGGGGTCTGTAGGAAGTGAAGTATCCCCTCGCTTAAGGGTAAGGCCACTCTGGGGTCTGTAGGAAGTGAAGTATCCCCTCGTTTAAGGGTAAGGCCACTCTGGGGTCTGTAGGAAGTGAAGTATCCCCTCGCTTAAGGGCAAGGCCACCCTGGGGTCTGTAGGAAGTGAAGTATCCCCTCGCTTAAGGGCAAGGCCAACCTGGGGTCTGTAGGAAGTGAAGTATCCCCTCGCTTAAGGGCAAGGCCACCCTGGGGTCTGTAGGAAGTGAAGTATCCCCTCGTTTAAGGGTAAGGCCACTCTGGGATCTGTAGGAAGTGAAGTATCCCCTCGCTTAAGGGCAAGGTCAACCTGGGGTCTGTAGGACGTGAAGTATCCCCTCGCTTAAGGGCAAGGTCAACCTGGGGTCTGTAGGAAGTGAAGTATCCCCTTGCTTAAGGGCAAGGCCACCCTGGGGTCTGTAGGAAGTGAAGTATCCCCTCGCTTAAGGGTAAGGCCACTCTGGGATCTGTAGGAAGTGAAGTATCCCCTCACTTAAGGGCAAGGCTACCCTGGGGTCTGTAGGAGGTGAAGTATCCCCTCACTTAAGGGTAAGGCCACTCTGGGATCTGTAGGAAGTGAAGTATCCCCTCACTTAAGGGCAAGGCCACCCTGGGGTCTGTAGGAGGTGAAGTATCCCCTCGCTTAAGGGTAAGGCCACTCTGGGATCTGTAGGAAGTGAAGTATCCCCTCACTTAAGGGCAAGTCCACCCTGGGGTCTGTTGGAAGTAAAGTATTCCCTCGCTTAAGGACAAGGCCACCCTAGGGTCTGTAGGAAGTGAAGTATCCCCTCGTTTAAGGGCAAGGCCACTCTGGGGTCTGTAGGAAGTGAAGTATCCCCTCGCTTAAGGGCAAAGCCAACCTGGGGTCTGTAGGAAGTGAAGTATCCCCTCACTTAAGGGCAAAGCCAACCTGGGGTCTGTAGGAAGTGAAGTATCCCCTCGCTTAAGGGCAAGGCCACCCTAGGGTCTGTAGGAAGTGAAGTATACCCTCGTTTAAGGGCAAGGCCACTCCGGGGTCTGTAGGAAGTCAAGTATCCCCTCGCTTAAGGGCAAGGCCACTCTGGGGTCTGTAGGAAGTGAAGTATCCCCTCGCTTAAGGGCAAAGCCAACCTGGGGTCTGTAGGAAGTGAAGTATCCCCTCGCTTAAGGGCAAAGCCAACCTGGGGTCTGTAGGAAGTGAAGTATCCCCTCGCTTAAGGGTAAGGCCACTCTGGGGTCTGTAGGAAGTGAAGTATCCCCTCGTTTAAGGGTAAGGCCACTCTGGGGTCTGTAGGAAGTGAAGTATCCCCTCGCTTAAGGGTAAGGCCACTCTGGGGTCTGTAGGAAGTGAAGTATCCCCTCGCTTAAGGGCAAGGCCACCCTGGGGTCTGTAGGAAGTGAAGTATCCCCTCGCTTAAGGGCAAGGCCAACCTGGGGTCTGTAGGAAGTGAAGTATCCCCTCGCTTAAGGGCAAGGCCACCCTGGGGTCTGTAGGAAGTGAAGTATCCCCTCGTTTAAGGACAAGGCCACTCTGGGGTCTGTAGGAAGTGAAGTATCCCCTCGCTTAGGGGCAAGGTCAACCTGGGGTCTGTAGGAAGTGAAGTATCCCCTCGCTTAAGGGCAAGGTCAACCTGGGGTCTGTAGGACGTGAAGTATCCCCTCGCTTAAGGGCAAGGTCAACCTGGGGTCTGTAGGAAGTGAAGTATCCCCTTGCTTAAGGGCAAGGCCACCCTGGGGTCTGTAGGAAGTGAAGTATCCCCTCGCTTAAGGGTAAGGCCACTCTGGGATCTGTAGGAAGTGAAGTATCCCCTCACTTAAGGGCAAGGCTACCCTGGGGTCTGTAGGAGGTGAAGTATCCCCTCACTTAAGGGTAAGGCCACTCTGGGATCTGTAGGAAGTGAAGTATCCCCTCACTTAAGGGCAAGGCCACCCTGGGGTCTGTAGGAGGTGAAGTATCCCCTCGCTTAAGGGTAAGGCCACTCTGGGATCTGTAGGAAGTGAAGTATCCCCTCGCTTAAGGGCAAAGCCAACCTGGGGTCTGTAGGAAGTGAAGTATCCCCTCGCTTAAGGGCAAGGCCACCCTAGGGTCTGTAGGAAGTGAAGTATACCCTCGTTTAAGGGCAAGGCCATTCCGGGGTCTGTAGGAAGTGAAGTATCCCCTCGCTTAAGGGCAAGGCCACTCTGGGGTCTGTAGGAAGTGAAGTATCCCCTCGCTTAAGGGCAAAGCCAACCTGGGGTCTGTAGGAAGTGAAGTATCCCCTCGCTTAAGGGCAAAGCCAACCTGGGGTCTGTAGGAAGTGAAGTATCCCCTCGTTTAAGGGTAAGGCCACTCTGGGGTCTGTAGGAAGTGAAGTATCCCCTCGTTTAAGGGTAAGGCCACTCTGGGGTCTGTAGGAAGTGAAGTATCCCCTCGCTTAAGGGCAAGGCCACCCTGGGGTCTGTAGGAAGTGAAGTATCCCCTCGCTTAAGGGCAAGGCCAACCTGGGGTCTGTAGGAAGTGAAGTATCCCCTCGCTTAAGGGCAAGGCCACCCTGGGGTCTGTAGGAAGTGAAGTATCCCCTCGTTTAAGGGTAAGGCCACTCTGGGGTCTGTAGGAAGTGAAGTATCCCCTCGCTTAAGGGCAAGGTCAACCTGGGGTCTGTAGGAAGTGAAGTATCCCCTCGCTTAAGGGCAAGGTCAACCTGGGGTCTGTAGGACGTGAAGTATCCCCTCGCTTAAGGGCAAGGTCAACCTGGGGTCTGTAGGAAGTGAAGTATCCCCTTGCTTAAGGGCAAGGCCACCCTGGGGTCTGTAGGAAGTGAAGTATCCCCTCGCTTAAGGGTAAGGCCACTCTGGGGTCTGTAGGAAGTGAAGTATCCCCTCACTTAAGGGCAAGGCCACCCTGGGGTCTGTAGGAGGTGAAGTATCCCCTCACTTAAGGGTAAGGCCACTCTGGGATCTGTAGGAAGTGAAGTATCCCCTCACTTAAGGGCAAGGCCACCCTGGGGTCTGTAGGAGGTGAAGTATCCCCTCGCTTAAGGGTAAGGCCACTCTGGGATCTGTAGGAAGTGAAGTATCCCCTCACTTAAGGGCAAGTCCACCCTGGGGTCTGTTGGAAGTGAAGTATCCCCTCGCTTAAGGGTAAGGCCAACTTGGGGTCTGTAGGATGTGAAGTATCCCCTCGCATAAGGGCAAGGCCCGCTTGGGGTCCATAATACGTGAAGTATCCCCAAGTCCATCTACGTTCTGCTGAGTGTAGGAGGTATCTCCGCTTAATGCTAAGGCTGCCCTGGGTTCCACGAGGTGTCCCCTGCAAAGGGTTTGCTATAGCGACCTGTAACTTTGCATATTTTGAAATGTCCAGAAAGGTGCATCTAAGGACCACCAGCGCTGAAAGTTGTATCAGGTCCAGGATGCTTGCAGTTTGCTTATAAAGACTGTTGATATTGATGATGGTCAGCTATAGACTATCTGGAGGCGAGAATCTGCAGTTCTGCGGGAATGACATTTTCTGATTCCAGCCTGTTAATACGATTCACCTCCTGGCATTAAAACTGATGAAGTGGAATCTCCACCGCTCTGCTGTTGCTGGGGATGAGGATTATCTTATCTCCCTGCCTCAGTATATCAGACTTTACAATAAGGTTTCTGGCACTCCTCTTACAGAAGCGATAGAGTTTGATCTTCTGTTCCGGAGTGTTTCAAAGCAGTGGGTATGCACCAAATTGTCCAGTCATTTGTGAAGACCGGACGACTCTAGCCAGAAATACGGACTGAACCTATAGAGCTGAAGTGGAGTGATCTATCAGCCTTGTGAGAGGATAATCACCTGAATCTTAATCGAAGCGGAAGCAAGACGTTGGCTGTAGAATGGACTTGGAAAATAGAAGATACACAGCTAAGGCGGGTGTTATTTAAAGGTCAAACAGATCCATTTTATTTTACAAATAAAAGAGCGGTGGTATTGATAATACAAAAGCTGCACTTGAAAAACCTCAGTACATTTTGTTTTTTTCCTTGAGATGCTTGATTCTTCTGAGCTTTGAAACTGCACAACTACTGTCCACCGAAGCTTCTTGCGCTGGTCCTGTTACAGTGACTGTGTAAACTGTGGTTTATTGTGAATGATGTGATGTAATACTAAGCATTAATATCAGAGCTTGTACTGACGTGAACCCTTAAATCTGTGTTCAATTAGATTTTAAGCAGCACTATCTGACCAGTACTATCCCGTTTATTTTAACGGAACTTGCCGCAATGTCTGTTATTTGTTGTTCGTTTCTTATTGAATTGACTCGTTATGAGCATTGTTCTAAAGCCGGCAACTAGTGTGACACCCAATACATGATTGTCCAATCAGGTTTCTGCTGCCTAGATACAACCACGTGAGCACAGCCGTGGTTAAGGGCTTCAGGAGATATACTGAAAGCGTAAGAAATTGCATTAACTAACAAAGTGGGTGACATTTCGGCCTTTTGTGCTGGGGATTGGGGTTCTAATCCCTGCTTATGCAGTAGCCCTAGTATTTCTTGCTGCCTTATATGGGAATTAATAGCACTGCTATAAATATAATATATATAATGTAAATATAAAACAATAATGATATTTCTGGGATTAAATGATGTATTTCCTTCATCTTCTCCTCATATTTTCTTATAAAACATGTACAATCTGTGTGTTGTGATTAACCATGTGGGCTTTTCTTACCGCTCCGGTTTTGTTGCTGTCCACATTGCAGTCCGGGATGAGTTTTGAAAGCGTCACGATCCAGTTGTTGATCTTGTCCCTCCTTCGCCTCTCCACTGATGGAACGAGGAGAAGGTGCATGATTAGAGCAGCTTGTGAGTGCAGAGTCAAAGGCATGGCAAAGGCCTAAAACTGTTCAGCCAGTCCACAGCGCACTCTAGTGGCAACGACATGGTATTACCCTGTGAGACTTCAAAAGGCATTTCCCAGCCTTGATGTTTAGGGAATGAGCTCCTATTTGGTGTGACCTCATTGCTCTGATGTCTCCAGAACTAGTCCACATCTCGTTTACTTTGTTTACTTTACCTTCGTTGTGCTGCGCCCTCCTCCTTTCGTCTCTTGGAGTCCGCAGACCCTCCATCTTTCTGGAAGGAACACAAGAAAACAGGGCATTGGTATATTGCTAAGAAAGGTGACTTAAATCTAGTAAATATATGTGAATATATGTAGTACGTTCATCTTATGAATCCACTGCATGCAAATCAGGGTCAGCGGTGAGTCCAGGGCCTACCCTGAACACACACTGTCACAGGACATCACACACACACACACCAGCCCAGTCACTCACACACTCACCCATCACTAACACACAGTGACGTGAGGAAAGGACTGAACCCAGGACCCAGAGACCAGCCGCCCACCTGCCGCACCACCATGTGCCCACCACTGACATAAACTTTAAGCAGAAGTGCACCAAACTGTCACTAAAACGCAGTGTGATGGAAATACACACTGGTTTTACAGGGGGATCTCCACAGGGACCCTCACAGAGAGACGTTCCAGTTTGAGCTCATGTCCTAAACCTCATCTGGCAGGGTCTGGTAGGGGGTGCATATGGACGTATTCTCCTGGTGGTCCGGAAAGTGGCTTCATAAGCCCCTCAGATCAACCGCTCCTTTAAAATAAACACCCCCCCGGATTGAGGGCTTTTTCTAAAGCCGCGGATCAGAACCAGAACCCGCGGTGCGTTACAGCCTCTGTGAATGAGTGTGAATAGCTTTCTCGGGATCCTTAGGAACATGTTCTTTATACTGCGAATACACTACACCCTACCATAGTTGAAACATCAGTTTTACATGTCGTGATTTAATCTACAGAAATGTTCTCCATGGTCTCAGGGTCCTTGTTTCGATCTCTGCCATGGGTCTTTGTCTTTGAGGAGTGTGGTGTGTTCGCCCTGTGCCCGTGTGGGTTTCCTCCGGGTGCTCTGGCTTCCTCCCACAGTCCAAACTCACAGGTTGGGAGAGGATTATCTGTACAACAATGTTCATTGAATAGGATCTCTGACACATCCAGAGAATGACTGATCGCTCCTTTAAAGCCAGCAGATACAGAAGTGCCCTCCCTCTCCCCCTCCCCTTCCCCACCCCCCAACCCCCCCACCCCCCCGGGCAGTTAGGGTTCTGTTAGAAACCGCCGTGCGAGTGGAAGCTCAGATCTGCTCTAATGACACCAGTTGGCTGCTGGGTGCTTTCCCTCAGGTCCTCTTTAATTAACTCTGTGCTCGGACGAGGCTGGACGAGGCGGCCAGCTGAAAGTACCCGAGGAGAAAAACCTCACTTCCTCTGATCCCTGGCCAAAACAGAGCCGACGAAGTTCAGGACTTCAATAACGGCTCAGATATTAGAGATGCGCCCTGAAAGCGCTTGTTTTTTGCAAAGTAAAGGGCAGCAAAACGGCCTGTCTGGGCCTTGTGGTCAGTTATATCAATAGAATGAAAATTAGAAGTCCAGCCTGGAGAGAAATGCAGAGATGGAGAGATATTATCCCGATTGTCTGGATTTTGTTGTACTATTCCAATATGTCTAATTATATTAACACTGCAGTTAATTACATGGCTGTCTATGTAACACAGGCTTTAAAGGAACACTAGGTAGTATTCTCACCTTAAAATGACTGCTTTAAAATCATTGCGATGCTCCACTGAGCTGTAATAGGGAGAACAGAGCCTCTTTTGATGCTACTCCAGGCTCAGCCCTGCAGAAACGGCACTATGTAATTTTAGATGAGGGTCTTCCTTCCTTTATTTCATGACAGTGCTGTAAAAATAAATTACACTCGCCAACTGTAGGGGGAGCACAGGAGCAAAAAATACCAAATCATACCTGTTGTTGCTTTAATAAATAATACTTTTAAATTTGATTTGAATATTTAATACAGGAAACCCACATGGACACAGGGAGAACACACCACACTCCTCACAGACAGTCACCCGGAGGAAACCCATGCAGACACAGGGAGAACACACCACACTCCTCACAGACAGTCACCCAGAGGAAACCCACGCAGACACAGGGAGAACACACCACACTCCTCACAGACAGTCACCTGGAGGAAACCCACGCAGACACAGAGAGAACACACCACACTCCTCACAGACAGTCACCCGGAGGAAACCCACACAGACACAGGGAGAACACACCACACTCCTCACAGATTTGATTAGCAGATTCAGACAGGCCACCTCCCTCACAAGTGAGGCCTTCAGGACCTGAACTGAAGGCTTTAAGCTGCTTTTACATATCAATTTCAAATCTTTATTGCATTTCCTTCCACGAGGTTAGCGTTATTTTTTGAAGTGGTGAGCGCAGTGCACATAGTGATCAGCGTGAAAGCAGATTTACACGTTAGCGGCATTTACGACCCAAACTGGAGGCCCTGCTCTGTCGGTTTTACATCTGAATTCATTAATGAATTATGTATCTGTTTTAGATTCTGTAGCAAAGTTATTATCTATTTTTTTTATGTTAAAGTCACAAAAACAGGACAAATTAATATAAACGATTATTCTTAGAGCAAAGCAAAACAATAACCCAAACCCTAATAAAATATCTGCTCCTCTGCTTGGACCCCAAATTACAATCTGCATTTTCCACAGCAATTCTCTGCTTCTTTCACTGAGCTACAAAAAAAAACACTTCCTTTGTTATCAGGCAATAACTGTGACAAACTGTGACTAAAGGTTAACATCAGTAAAACAAACCCTCATTACACACAGTGGAGAAAGGGAGCTGTGCAACTACAGGGCAAATATTGTAATAATGATGGTAAATGCAGATCTAAAAGTCATATTTTAATATCACAGAAGCTCAGTCTTGGTAAATTATAGCAGCTGAGAATAATTATCTCCCGGCACATCAGAGACAGAGGAGGTAAATATAAAAACCATTCTGAGATGAAATGGTCTCTTCAGGGGTTAGAAGTGTGGGAGAACCGTGTTCTGTGCTAAAGAGCCACGAGCAAAATTGATTTATTGGAATTTATTTGATGTGCGGAGATGTAAACGCTGGCTTTAAAGCTTCATGACGGTGTGTTTCATCTTTTCTTCTGGGAAAGTGGGCTTTTCAGAGATTTTCTTCAAATCATGATTAACTCAGAAGTACTAGGAGTTTAATGCTATGTTAATTTATGTTGGTTAGCTATTAGAAACCACCAATAAATATAATTCAGTTTCTAATGTAAACGATTCATACATAAAAGATTTTAAAATGAACTTCTTTGTATCTACTAAAAATGATTCAGTATCTAATATAAATGGTTCTGTATCTACCGGAAACGATTCAGTATCTAATATAAATGGTTCTGTATCTACTGGAAATGATTCAGTATCTAATATAAATGGTTCTGTATCTACCGGAAATGATTCAGTATCTAATATAAATGGTTTTGTATCTACTGGAAATGATTCAATATCTAATATAAATGGTTTTGTATCTACTGGAAATGATTCAGTATCTAATATAAATGGTTCTGTATCTACCGGAAATGATTCAGTATCTAATATAAATGGTTTTGTATCTACTGGAAATGATTCCGTATCTAATATAAATGGTTCTGTATCTACCAGAAATGATTCAGTATCTAATATAAATGATTCTGTAACTACCGGAAATGATTCAGTATCTAATATAAATGGTTTTGTATCTACCAGAAATGATTCAGTATCTAATATAAATGGTTCTGTATCTACCGGAAATGATTCAGTATCTAATACAAAAGGTTCTGTAACTACTGGAAATGATTCAGTATCTAATATAAATGGTATTGTATCTACTGGAAATGATTCAGTATCTAATACAAATGGTTCTGTATCTACTGGAAATGATTCTGTATCTAATATAAATGGTTCTGTATCTACCGGAAATGATTCAGTATCTAATATAAATGGTTTTGTATCTACTGGAAATGATTCAGTATCTAATATAAATGGTTCTGTATCTACCGGAAATGATTCAGTATCTAATATAAATGGTTTTGTATCTACTGGAAATGATTCAGTATCTACTACAAATGGTTCTGTATCTACTGCAAATGAGTCATTATCTAATACAAGTGGTTCTGTATCTCCTGGAAAGGATTCAGTATCTAATATAAATGGTTCTGTATCTACTGGAAATTAGTCATTATCTAATATAAATGGTTCTTTATCTACTGGAAATGATTCTGTATCTAATACAAATGGTTCTGTAACTACCGGAAATGATTCAGTATCTAATATAAATGGTTCTGTATCGACTGGAAATTAGTCATTATCTAATACAAATGGTTCTTTATCTACTGGAAATGATTCTGTATCTAATACAAATGGTTCTGTAACTACCGGAAATGATTCAGTATCTAATATAAATGGTTTTGTATCTACTGGAAATGATTCTGTATCTAATATAAATGGTTCTGTAACTACCGGAAATGATTCAGTATCTAATATAAATGGTTTTGTATCCACTGGAAATGATTCAGTACCTAATACAAATGGTTCTGTATCTACTGGAAATTATTCTGTATCTAATACAAATGGTTCTGTATCTACCGGAAATGATTCAGTATCTAATACAAATGGTTCTGTATCTACCGGAAATGATTCAGTATCTAATATAAATGGTTCTGTATCTACTGGAAATGGGCAGCACGGTGGTGCAGCAGATAGTGTCGCAGTCACACAGCCCCCGGAGGTACCTGGAGGTTGTGGGTTCACATCCTACTTCGGGTGACTGACTGTGAGAAGTGTGGTGTGTTCTCCCTGTGTCTGCGTGGGTGTCCTCCGGGTGACTGTCTGTCAGGAGTGTAGTATGTTCTCCCTGTGTCTGCGTGGGTTTCCTCCAGGTGACTGTCTGTGAGGAGTGTAGTATGTTCTCCCTGTGTCTGCGTGGGTTTCCTCCGGGTGACTGTCTGTGAGGAGTGTAGTATGTTCTCCCTGTGTCTGCGTGGGTTTCCTCCGGGTGACTGTCTGTGAGGAGTGTAGTATGTTCTCCCTGTGTCTGCGTGGGTTTCCTCCGGGTGCTCCGGTTTCCTCCCACAGTCCAAAAACCATGGTAGGCGACCCACCGCGACCCTGAACTGGTTAAGCGCTTACAGATAATGAATGAATGAATCTACTGGTAATAATTCAGTATCTAACATAAATGGGTCAAATTATTAAGCATTCTGTATTAAAGATTATATGCACTAATTTCAAATTCAGCCAGATATCCAAAGAACAATGCTGACGCTTGTCCAACCTGAATGTCCTTCAATTATTTTCCATTAGAAAAGATTAGCTACAGGTTTAAAATGATCTGGCTTCACTAAGAAGCTTGGATTTTTTTCCACGTCTTTCTCAGACATTAAACTTAATCCTCAACTACACTGTGAGGATGATACTGTAACCAGAGCGAGTGCACAGAGAAGTGACTTTTTCACACAAACCTCATTCTCCGAGTTAATTCAGTGCAAACTGTGTTAATAATTTACACCTACATTAATAATTTCATCTCACATCTGCCTGCAGCGTTGAAGTATTTATTCTTCAATTTAACAAGCTGTAATTGAAAGTGTAGACAAACCCATTCTGAAAAAAAGCCACAGACTTGGAGGAGATCTAAGGCTCTGTCCAGATAGTGCTGCAGAGTTCAGGGAGTTTATAATACCACAGCTTTGTAAACAATACCAAACATTTCTAAGAGAACAGAAGGAAGGTTGTGATTGGCAATCATTATTTCGCAAAAGGGTCAGTTCTGACTAAACTTCCATTTAACAACAGCACGTGGCCATCAACACGATACACATGATTATCATGCATAATATTTCAGAACTTCTCTTTTCCTCACTTTGACGATACACTTGCTAACCAACTGACCAGTGACAGCTCAGATCACATGATCCCGTCGATGGACACAGCTTCCTGTTTAATTTGCCTGCCAAAGTATGAAAAACACTTGGTTTGAGGGGATAAAAAACATGTTACATACCCTCTGCTGTGACTTCTGCAATTACTTGTTTGTTTGGGTCACGCAGACGACTGAGGGTTTTTGAGCCTGTTTTAAGTGGCCCAGCAATGAACGAAATAAACAAAACTTTCAGTATCTGCTACTAGCTACTGCTAATTAGTCAGTAACAAACAAATATGATTCACTATCTACAATAAATGATACTGTATCTACTATAAATGATTCAGATTCTACTATTAAATAATTGTATTTAATGTAAATGATTCTGTACTTAATAGAGATAATTCAGTACCTAATAAAACACTCTGTTATCTAATATAAATAATTCCATTTCTATAAATAATGATTCATTCATTCATTCATTTTTTCATTATCTGTAACTCTTATCCAGTTCAGGGTGGTGGTGGGTCCGGAGCCTACCCAGAATCACTGGGCCCAAGGCAGGAACACTCCCTGGAAGGGGCACCAGTCCTTCAAAGGGCCACACACACACACACACACATACACACACCTATGGGCACCTATGAGTCGCCAATACACCTTCCAACGTGTTTTTTTTGGACTGTGGGAGGAAACCGGAGCACCCAGAGGAAACCCACACAGCCACAGGGAGAACACACCACACTCCTCACAGACAGTCACCCGGAGGAAACCCACACAGACACAGGGAGAACACACCACACTCCTCACAGACAGTCACCCGGAGGAAACCCACGCAGAAACAGTGAGAACACACCACACTCCTCACAGACAGTCACCCGGAGGAAACCCACACAGACACAGGGAGAACACACCACACTCCTCACAGACAGTCACCCGGAGGAAACCCACGCAGACACAGGGAGAACACACCACACACCTCACAGACAGTCACCCGGAGGAAACCCACACGGACACAGGGAGAACACACCACACTCCTCACAGACAGTCACCTGGAGGAAACCCACGCAGAAACAGTGAGAACACACCACACTCCTCACAGAGAGTCACCCGGAGGAAACCCACGCAGACACAGGGAGAACACACCACACTCCTCACAGACCGTCACCCGGGGGAAACCCACACAGACACAGGGAGAACACACCACACTCCTCACAGACAGTCACCGGAGGAAACCCACGCGGACACGGAGAGATCACAACACACTCCTCACAGACAGTCACCCGGAGGAAACCCACGCGGACACGGAGAGATCACAACACACTCCTCACAGACAGTCACCCGGAGCTCGAACCTAAAACCTCCAGGACCCTGGAGCTGTGTGACAGTGACACTACCTGCTGCACCACTGCGCCATAAAGTATCTAATAAAATGGATCAAGTATCTAATGTAAATGACTCTCTACAAAATATGATTCAGTGCCTAACCGAGATGATTTCAGTATATAATAAAAGTGATTCAACATCTACTATAAAATGATTCGTTTGATTGGATCATACAAATGTTTAACCATTAGCAAATCTGTAAGAGGAAGATGGACACCCCTCAGAAGTTGCAGTGTAAAACTGATGCTGTTCTCTTTATCGCCCCCTTGAGGCTGGTACTCACACTGCTGCATATGGAGGAGTGCATGGAGCGATGGAGCCAGGAGCTCCCGACTGCAGGACATCAGGAGTTGCCATCATCACGTAAAACTGACCTAGAGAGAGAGAGAGAGAGAGAGAGAGAGAGAGAGATCATTAGCTCAGAGTGAAAGGCTGCAGTGAAACACCTGTTAGCCCCAGAAATCAGATCTAAATGCCTCAGCAAAGCACAGAAAATTCTCTCAAATCCGAAGCAGCCATTTATTCCACAACTAGAGCCCTTCCCGTCTGGTCGCAGGTTTCACTTCCAAGCTTTTTAAACTCTTTAAACCGCACACGAAGCAGCAAAGTATTAATTCTGAGGCTCATAATTCAGTAACTGCTGAACTGGGGTGAATTGGGATGATAAGCAGTTTTGGAAAAAAATTTAATTAATGATCAGTGTTAATATTCCATGATTTAAGCCTCAGACGCCCAGTATGTGTGGGTCATTTTCCCGGGGTAGGCAACAAAACTTTAACCCTTAAAGCAACACTAAGTAATATTTTTACTTGAAAATTACAGATTTAAAAACACTATGATGCCCCACTGTGCTGTAACAAGGAGAATAGAGCCTCTCACTGCTACTCCGGGCTCAGCACTGCAGAAAGTGCACTAGGGGTGGGCGATAAGGCCCTAAAATAATATCACGATATTTCAGGGTATTTTGTTGATAACGATATTCTTGGCGATATGAACACAACACTAAATTATACTTTTATTAATTTCACAAACACACTACTGCAACAAAATAAATGTTATATTAATATTAATTTTTTCATTCATTCATTCATTATCTGTAAGCGCTTATCCAATTCAGGGTCGCGGTGGGTCCAGAGCCTACCTGGAATCATTGGGCGCAAGGCGGGAATACACCCTGGAGGGGGCGCCAGTCCTTCACAGGGCAACACAGACACACACACACACACATTCACTCACACACTCACACCTACGGACACTTTGGAATCGCCAATCCACCTACCAACATGTGCTTTTGGACTGTGGAAGGAAACCGGAGCACCCGGAGGAAACCCACACGGACACAGGGAGAACACATCACACTCCTCACAGACAGTCACCCGGAGGAAACCCACGCAGACACAGGGAGAACACATCACACTCCTCACAGACAGTCACCCGGAGGAAACCCACGCAGACACAGGGAGAACACATCACACTCCTCACAGACAGTCACCCGGAGGAAACCCACGCGGACACAGGGAGAACACACCACACTCATCACAGACAGTCACCCGGAGGAAACCCACGCAGACACAAGGAGAACACATCACACTCCTCACAGACAGTCACCCGGAGGAAACCCACGCAGACACAGGGAGAACACACCAACTCCACACAGACAGTCACCCAGAGGAAACCCACACAGACACAGGGAGAACACATCACACTCCTCACAGACAGTCACCCGGAGGAAACCCACGCAGACACAGGGAGAACACACCACACTCCTCACAGACAGTCACCCGGAGGAAACCCACGCAGACACGGGGAGAACACACCACGCTCCTCACAGACAGTCACCCGGAGGAAACCCACACAGACACAGGCAGAACACACCACACTCCTCACAGACAGTCACCCGGAGGAAACCCACACAGACACAGGGAGAACACACCACACTCCTCACAGACAGTCACCCGGAGGAAACCCACGCAGACACGGGGAGAACACACCACGCTCCTCACAGACAGTCACCCGGAGGAAACCCACGCAGACACAGGGAGAACACACCAACTCCTCACAGACAGTCACCCAGAGGAAACCCATGCGGACACGGGGAGAACACACCAACTCCTCACAGACAGTCACCCAGAGGAAACCCATGCGGACACGGAGAACACACCAACTCCTCACAGACAGTTACCCAGAGGAAACCCACACAGACACAGGCAGAACACACCACACTCCTCACAGACAGTCACCCGGAGGAAACCCACACAGACACAGGGAGAACACACCACACTCCTCACAGACAGTCACCCGGAGGAAACCCACGCACACACAGGGAGAACACACCACGCTCCTCACAGACAGTCACCCGGAGGAAACCCACGCAGACACAGAACACACCAACTCCTCACAGACAGTCACCCAGAGGAAACCCATGCGGACACAGGGAGAACACACCAACTCCTCACAGACAGTCACCCAGAGGAAACCCATGCGGACACGGAGAACACACCAACTCTTCACAGACAGTCACCCAGAGGAAACCCACGCAGACACAGGGAGAACACACCAACTCCTCACAGACAGTCACCCGGAGCGGGAATCGAACCCACAACTTCCAGGTCCCTGGAGCTGTGTGACTGCGACACTACCATATGTGTTAACATATAGTGTTAATATATTCTTACATAACACCATGGTCTATTGTACATCAGATATTTTGTAAACAAACCAGCTCCACACGAGTGACATCACTCCCCTTTTGGAGCAGATTTGTTCACCTCACAGACACTTTCCACCGTACCTTACTGTGACTAAACGACTCGTGTAATGAACACATGCTGTATTACGGGTAACAGCATGACGTCATTACGTAAACAAGTCCAAATATCACTAATATCACAATATTGACTTTTTAATCATTTTAAAAATTATGACGATATTATCGCGAACATTATGATATGGTACAGCCTTAAACTGTACTATGTAATCTTTAGAGGAGGGAAGGAAACCACCCCCGCTCTCACTCCGCCCCCTTGAATTCAGGAATCTGCAACTCTAGGGGGAGCTCAGGAGCAAAAATATCAAATCTTATCCACGATAACAAGGCTACCTTTGTACTGCTGTGACACTAAAGCAAGGTTCATGGGCTATTGTGTGTTTACTGCCCCCCCACTGTTCTGGAAGACCGGTCAGTGCTGCATTAATGTACAGTATCTGTACACAGGATGTTGTGAGATTGCATTACAGTGTGAGTAACGTCACTTCAGCAGCTAACGGCAAAACTTTCCCTTTGTGAACTCAGAACCAAACATTTCAGATGCTGCATATCCACATCTGGGCAAAGTCCTGAATCTAAAGGTCTGGCACCACCTCTCCCTCCAGGCACATCTGGAAAGTTCACTGGACGTTGACATTTGCTTTAGAGGGTGAGTGGAGGGATGGAATGGACTGGATGTGCATGAGGTGTGTAAACAATAATCAAGACAAATAACCAAGACATACAGAGGGTTAAGGGGCAGCGATGGTGGACTGGGGTTCGATTCCCCACTCAGGCGCACGATAATGTGCACCAATAAGAGTCCTTAGGCAAGACACCTAACATTCACCTATGTCTGTATAGTGATGGGGACTATACGCTGCTCTGGATAAACCTGTCTATGCGTGTGTGTGTTCTACCTCACCTCCACTCTCTATCTGTGTGTGTGTGTGTGTGTGTGTTGATTTATGTGAAATAGCAGAACAATATTTCAGAAAAGACACAGGGAGAACACACCACACTCCTCACAGACAGTCACCCGGAGGAAACCCACGCAGACACGGGGAGAACACACCACACTCCTCACAGACAGTCACCCGGAGGAAACCCACGCAGACACGGGGAGAACATACCACACTCCTCACAGACAGTCACCCGGAGGAAACCCACGCAGACACAGGGAGAACACACCACACTCCTCACAGACAGTCAATCGGAGGAAACCCACGCAGACGCAGGGAGAACACACCACACTCCTCACAGACAGTCACCAGGAGGAAACCCACACAGACACAGGGAGAACACACCACACTCCTCACAGACGGTCACCCGGAGGAAACCCACGCAGACACGGGGAGAACATACCACACTCCTCACAGACAGTCAATCGGAGGAAACCCACGCAGACACAGAGAGAACACACCACACTCCTCACAGACAGTGACCCGGAGGAAACCCTAACAGACACAGGGAGAACACACCACACTCCTCACAGACAGTCACCCGGAGGAAACCCACACAGACACAGGGAGAACACACCACACTCCTCACAGACGGTCACCCGGAGGAAACCCACGCAGACACGGGGAGAACATACCACACTCCTCACAGACAGTCAATCGGAGGAAACCCACGCAGACACAGAGAGAACACACCACACTCCTCACAGACAGTGACCCGGAGGAAACCCTAACAGACACAGGGAGAACACACCACACTCCTCACAGACAGTCACCCAGAGGAAACCCACGCAGACACAGAGAGAACACACCACACTCCTCACAGACGGTCACCCGGAGCGAACCCACAACCTCCAGGTCCCTTGACCCTGTGTGACTCCGACACTACCTGCTGCTCCAGCGTGCCACCCTAGTGTTAATTAGCTACAGTAATCATTTTGTCTATGGAAGGTCCTAACATGTGTACTGAAACCTACATGTGTGTGTGTCTTTTAATATGTGTCAATGTCTCAACTCCAGTGTGTGTGTGTGTGTGTGTGAATCTTACCTCCAGTGTGTGTGTGTTCGCTGGGCTGCAGGGACACACTCATGGCAGCTGCATCACTAACAGCAGCTGCAGGGAGATAAGCGTAGCGTGGTTCTCCTCCCATCACCTCCGCTCCCGGACCACCTCCATTACTGAAGGGGCTCTGAATCACAGACTGAGACACACACACATGCACCCACAAACACACACGTACAGGTTTGTTATTACACCAATATGAGGACATGGTATCAGATATGTCCAGAATATGCTATATACAAATAAGCCTTTCTTTTGTTTGTATTTATTTTATCTTATTAAAATTCATGTATTTAAACATATTCAACGTGGGTCGGCTGCGACTTAGCTCAGTTTAAACTGCACTTGCCCAACCCACCTGGGCTCATTACTGCTCTGGCTCCTCTTAGGCTCCGCCCCTTGGCAACTACTTACACCTGCGGTGACTCGAGGCCACATCACCTCTGCTACATGAACTCTTCTGTCTTTCTCTTCAGTCCTGTGTAAAATCTGTTTGAAGCATGAGTTCTGGGCCTAGTTTCTCTGTTGTTGACCCTGCTGTTTGCCAGTTTGGAAAAGATAGGAAAATGACCCGTCTTTGTTCTGTGGCTAGAGAGACCTTGGAGGTTATAGCCATTATTTTGTTACATTATGTGAAGCAAAAGGTTAGTGCTGTGTATTATGAAAAACAAGTATACACAATTTTTTCTTGATTTTCTTAAGAATTTTGCTTGTGGTTCTCAAAAACCTTGGTTCTCAAATCCATATGGGAACGAGCTAAATACTAAAGCAGACGGCAGCAAATCTCAAAAAGTGTGGGCCCACATTAACAAGCCGAGAACTGATAAACCAGGGAGATGAGCATGATCTAATTTAAAAAAAGAGCCCAGGAACGCCGCTCACACTAAAGAATAAGTGTTTGTGAATGTCCCATAACAACCCTCCCCCTCACCCCCATCCCATCATGTGACTCCCCTCCTGACTGGCATGTGACACCGGCTCAGTGCCAATCGCAGCGAGGGAACTCCTGTCACATGACGGCCCTCACTCACACACAGCTGACGAAGGGCTATTGGATGAAATGAGGAACAACAACTGCGTCCCTGTGTCCGGCACCTAATGAGTCTCAAATATGTCCTCCGTAAACAGCACTCTGTTATTAGAGGCTCCCACAGGCGTGAAACTCAGTAGAGCTCCTAATCCCGTTCGCATTCGAAGGACAGGCTCATATTTCTTTGTAGTTTTGTGAGAGAAATAAAACAAATAAATGTGTAATTTTGATGATGTTTGAGCTCAAACACCGAAGTTTTAATGGAAAAAATGAAGACTACAGCAGCACAACAATAAAACATCCTTATTCCACCTTCAACAATGTTTTAAGAGATACATGGATGGATTAAGCAAGGTGTGTGTGTGTGTGTGTGTGTGAGAAAGACAGAGAGAAAGGAGGAAAGGTAAGACAGAGTTATTTATGAGATTTAATACATATTTCAGTGTTTATATGAAATGTAATGTACCTTCTGAACAGAACAGTTCAGAACGCTGTGTTTACATCATTAAAAAACCCCACTAATACATCACTAGGCTCCGTAAAAACAATAATTACAGGAAATTGTGGCCAAATTTGGTAAAATCATTAATGTGCTTTAAAAAAAAAGGAAATAGTCGCTTTAAAAAAAATGACTTAAAAAAAGATTAATCACACTGAGGTAATAACGAATGTTTCAGCCCTTACTGCTCTGTAGTAATGAACAATAGGGGACAGCCAATCAGAACAGAGTTCCACATCTGTCTCAGCAAAATCCACAATAGAACCAGTGTGCCTCATTGTAAAGGAGGTAACAGAATCCATTAAAGTAAAGTGTGATGACCTATGATCTAAATGCAAGAAAAGGTAGAACACTGGCCCTTTAATGTCACTTCCATTTCCGTCTTTACGTGTTTCGTTATGCGTTCAAGAACAGCACACACTTTCAAATAAAAAAAACAAAAAAAAAAAAAACACCTGGGTAGTTCTGCTGTCGGGGTGAAACTGATAGTGGATGTTGTGGTCAGTGAAACCCAGAGCTGCTGCTTGACCTCCTGCATCGAAAGAGACAGACTGGTTTAATAAAGACAACAGGAACATACAGATTCTTCTGAATCAGTCCGACTCATAGGACAAAGAAGACGGGCTGGACTGCGCTCATTTTAGAGGTTTGAATTACGTATTTTTAAATAATGATTAGCCCCAAGATTTTTCTAAATCTCATCACCAATAATTCATTGTCATCAATCCGAACACATGCTTCTTCCACGAAACCTGAAGCCGACTCACTGCTTCTTTTCAAACAGCCTTTAATGCAACAGCACTGAACAGCTGAAAGCAAACTGCCCAGATCTATCACATTCAGACACATTACAGATGAGATGGGGGCAGACAGGCCATTCTACCAACCCAGAGTTTTAGCTGGTGAAATCTAAGAGGAGAAAAAAAGGTAAATCAGTGGATAATACCTTCAAGTACTTGCACTCCTTCCTCCTCTTGTTTGTCAAGTCTGAAATATACAGGAAAAACAAGTTGCTGTTAGCAGGTTTCTTATCTCACATCACTCACACGTTCACAACTGTGGACAGTTTCACACACTCACCCCGAAAACACAAACACCTGTAACTGTGTGCTACATTTGTAAAGCATTTAAGGTGGTTGTAACAGAGTTAATAACCTTTCATTTAAACTAGTTTTAAACCACTCAAAACCTATTCATAAATGTGCCCCGGTTAGACCTCGTCAGTGTCTAAAGAAATACATGTATCTTCATTTTTGTTGATGTTTAGTTTACTACATCATTTGAAAAACAGCGGCTGTCTTTTACACTGTGTGAAAATTACACGATGAATAAACAAATGCTCCAAAGATACTTAATAAACAAACAAACAAACAAACAAACAAATAAATAAATAAATAAATAGTGTAAAACCGACTAAACAGATTTTTCCTTCGGCAGAGTTACTGTTTTGGAGATACGTGTTTTTCTTTGGACAGTGATGAATTCTGCTTATTAACGTTTTAAAGTTTTTACAACCTATTAAATCACCATTTATAAATGAATTATAAATCACTGAAAAGCTTTATAATGGTGGGTTGGGTTTTAAAGTACTACTACATTCCTGCGTCGTTATTTTTTACTCAAATACCATTAATTTACTTGAGTCTCTGGTTAAATCTGTTTATAATTTTTTATAAAAATAATATATAAACTTATTTTTAAGCATTAATAAACAAGAAATATGCCCCTGAAACATTTTGTAATGGTTGATTTTGTAAAATAACACAATAAATACTTAAACTCAAGTAAAATGAGATTTCATTGACCACAAAAACTGCTTACAAAAGTTTTGTAGTGTTTCAATATTAATATTAACCACAAATACATTATTTTTAAAGCACTTTTACGTCGTGTTGTAACGTGGGTGTTGGTTTAAGCAGCTGTTAGCCACTTACATACAATTAAAATGAACGTAAACGATAAAAACGCACACATTTCTAACAGCGGGTTGATCATTTTACATTAGAAATGAACACTATTCCCTTCAGCAGCCAAACACTCAACTTTCTCTCAGTTTATTTCACCTCTTTCAGATTTAATTTGCTCCAGAGTGTAGTGCATAAAGAGCAGAGATTAAAGTGAGTTAATAAAGTGCCTCTCTGGGCTCCTGGGTGCTGTTTAAGGTGGATTTAAGGTGGTTTTGTGTGAGTTTACCTCTGTGAGGTGCTGAAACCTCGCTGCGGATCCTCCATCTGTCTCCAACGGCGCGAGACTGAGTGCGGGTCACGGGAACAAACACTGAGGTCACGTGAGCGCGGTGACGACACTCAAAGAGGGCGGAGCGATACATCAATGAGCCAAAATATTATAGCCGCCCTCTTGTAATAGTACACTCACTATACATTCTCTCAGCTCCACTGACCAAGAGCACTTTGCAATTCAACAAGTACAGACTGTAGTCCGTCTGTTGCTCTGCATACTTTGTTAGCCCCCTTTCACCCTGTGCTTTAATGGTCAGGACCCCCATAGTAACCCCACAGAGCGGGAGTGATTTGGGTGGTCGATCATTCTCGGTGGTGGTGGTGTGACTCGAGTGGATCAGACACAGCAGAGATCCTGGAGTTTTTTTTAAAAAAGTGTCCACTCATGAGTTTGGGACTGGAAGGTTGCCTTTTCTATATCCTGGACCAGTAGGTCAGGGAGTCAAGAAGTAGCACTTTCTTCTCCTTCAACATCCAAGGTTGAAATACACTAGAGGAATGCACCTCACCCTAAGCTGCTCCTTAGGCGCTGTGGCAACAGTGGTTCCCACTGATCTAGGTATGTGTGTGCTCACTCCCACATAGTGTGTGTGTGCACCATTATATATATTTATTGTTCACTGTTATATATATTTATAGATACCGCGACCCTGTAATGGACAAGCGGAAAAGAAGATGGATGGATGGATGGAACACAGCTCCAGGGGCCTGGAGGTTGTGTGTTCGATTCCCACTCCGGGTGACTGTCTGTGAGGAGCGTGGTGTGTTCTCCCTGTGTCCGCGTGGGTTTCCTCCGGGTGACTGTCTGTGAGGAGTGTGGTGTGTTCTCCCTGTGTCTGCGTGGGTTTCCTCCGGGTGACTGTCTGTGAGGAGTGTGGTGTGTTCTCCCTGTGTCTGCGTGGGTTTCCTCTGGGTGACTGTTTGTGAGGAGTTGGTGTGTTCTCCCTGTGTCTGCGTGGGTTTCCTCCGGGTGACTGTTTGTGAGGAGTTGGTGTGTTCTCTCTGTGTCTGTGTGGGTTTCCTCCGGGTGACTGTCTGTGAGGACTAGGTGTGTTCTCCCTGTGTCCATGTGGGTTTCCTCCGGGTGCTCCGGTTTCCTCCCACAGTCCAAAAACACACGTTGGTAGGTGGATTGGCGACTCAAAAGTATCCGTAGGTGTGAGTTTGTGTGTGTGTGTGTGTGTGAGTGAGTGTGTTCTGCCCTGCGAAGGACTGGCGCCCCCTCCAGGGTATATTCCCGCCTTGCGCCCAATGATTCCAGGTAGGCTCTGGACCCACCGCGACCCTGAACTGGATAAGGATTACAGATAATGAATGAATGAATGAATATTTATAGATATATTTGTGTGAGTGTGTGTGTTTCACTGAAACAAACAGGTTAAAAATATATTACATATTTTACAGTCCTCTCATACTGAGTTCATCATGTTTAAATCAGCAGACGATATGTTTTATCACCCATAAAACATTTGTTTCATGACAGGGCATAGAAAATATATTTTATCACATTGTACTACATTTCAGATATTTAAAGCCACATTATGTTTTGTTTATTATGTCTTACATCTCTGTTTCGTTTACTGTCATAAAGAACGGAGTTTATAATCATGTATTTCACACAGTTCACAATTCTTTGATTTCAACTTTCACCTACTTTTCTGAAGCGGAACGCAGAATCTGCTCTGTTTCCCTCAGACTGCGCTTGTGTGGAACAGAATGGATAAACGGCTGCTCGCAGCTCCTTCGCTGATTGGTCCAGCTGGGCTTGTCCTCTGTGCTGATTGGCCAGTCTGGAATCGTTGTAGGTGCTGATTGGCTGTTGCAGCAGGCGTGCTCCCTTAGCCCCGTTCAGGTATCACTGCGATAAGCCTCCGGCTGTGAGCTGTTAGCCGTTAGCCGCAGCGATGGCAGCGCGGGTCCTGGTCGGAGTGAAGCGTGTCATTGACTACGCCGTGAAGGTACGTTCCTTCGGAGGAGTTATAGTCGGTTATTTTTGCATTTTTAGAAGCGGTGTCCTTTTTAAATATGCGTCTATTTTGACCGCTGCAGCTACACCATTGAAAGTGGTGTTAAAATATTGGGTGCGTCCCAAATCTCTCCATACTCAATATATAGTGCACTTCATAGATTATTAAACTGTGGCACGCATTGTCCTAAACGGGTGGGATATAGCATAGTGGAGTATAAATGGCATTATAATAAAGATATAGTGCCACGTCTTTACGTAAAAACAGTTCTTTTGTGAACTACGTGGTGCCCTAGGTAGGGTGCAAGGAGCTATTTTGGTATTTACCCAGAAACAACAAGGTCAGTGGGAGTAGTTTGCTATTAGTGACACTTTTATAAGCTGTAAATGTATACAGTATCCACATATTTTGGTTTGTGTTTATTATCTGTCATTTATTTCATTCATTTTTTTAATTCAATCATTTGCAAATCCAGTGTGATTATTTAATATTGAGTAAAATGCTATTTCCAGCAAAAACACTCTGACTGACCCTCTCTGTCTTTATTCTCGGGGGGGGTGTCTGTCAATTGGGATTTTTCCTTTAGCTCTGTTCCTATTGGGCAAGCTTGACTTTGGGATTAAGTTAAGACTATCTACCTAAACTGAGAAACCATGCATTGTAGAATTTACTTATTTTATTGTAAATATATTGTTGATCCTCTTTTCCAGATCCGAGTGAAGCCTGACAGCACCGGAGTGGTTACAGATGGCGTGAAACACTCGATGAACCCTTTCTGTGAGATCGCCGTGGAGGAGGCCGTCCGGCTCAAAGAGAAGAAGCTGATCAAAGAGGTGGTGGCGGTCAGCTGTGGACCACAGCAAGTCCAGGTAACCGCAGTGTTACAGCAGTCCACTCTAACCAGCCTTTATCTTCATTCCGAAGAGCCCAGTTTTATTTGCAAGAAGAAATGCACCCTGGATCTGTTCTCTCTAATCTGGTGTAAACCCGCTGTGTGTGTGTGTGTGTGTGTGTGTGTGTGTGTGTGCAGGAGACCATTCGTACGGCACTGGCTATGGGAGCTGACCGCGGGATTCATGTGGAAGTTTCTGGGAAAGACTACGACTCTCTCGGACCTCTGCAGGTTTCCAAGATCCTGGCAGCTCTGGCCAAGAAAGAGGAGGCGTCCCTGGTCATCCTCGGGAAACAGGTAACTACTGATTTATTTTCCACTACACGGTGGAACTACTACTACTCTATTCGGCTTTCCTGCCTTTTCAATTTTCCATCCGGTGAATCTGGTCCTGGTTCTGGAAGCGGGTTCTTGTTTAGTGGCTGTTCTCTCGTGGTTCAGAGCGAGTCGAGTAGGGACTAAACCGTGGCGTGTAAACCTTGCAGAGCGCTGATTGTCCAGAGAGAGTCGTCACTCTACGCCACGCAACGCAGACGACCAGCACCAACTCTCCATCTGTAAAATCTCCAGCTGCAGCAGAGATAAAAGCAATTATGATCTGACTCATGAGCTGTTTAGGCTTCACTGCTTCCTTAAGAGCCCTTTTTTTTCCCATCCTGTTTATCAGTGCTGGCTGCTAGAAATAACAGGAAAACAATGCAAGTGACACCCTTGGTTTTATTAAATTAAACAGACACTTTTATTAATGCCATGTAATACCTTTTTATGGCACTGACATAAATTTGCTTCATAGGGAAATGTACTCTCTCTAAATTAGCACTAAATCACGGGTGATAAATTCTACCAGGAATTAATTTACATCTTAAAAGCCCAGATGGTCCTGCTCAGGGTTAGATCGTATAATCTCTATCAATGTTGTTTTTACTGTGTGTGTTTGTGTCTGGCAGGCGATTGACGATGACTGTAATCAGACCGGACAGATGACAGCAGCCCTCTTGGACTGGCCCCAGGTTTGTTTTCAGTTTCCTGCTCCAACTCTCTCACCACACTGTGGTGATGGCGCTTTATAAGATTCTCAATGCGTTCTGCCACTTTAAGGTGGGCACAGTGTGTATAATCTCCATAGAAAAGCAGTGCTGACAGAATGGCATGCTGTGGAGCAGCTGCACATGACTCTGCGTCAACATGCTCAATGCCACCCTCCAGCCAGAGGGGTATAAAGCCTACAAACTATCGCTATGCCTTCAACTATTGCTCTGTGATAAGACGGTGATCTGTGACCTCTTGTTTTGTCCAAGTTAACCAGCTGTATCTAAATCAATCAGTCTAATGTTCAAACTTTCAGTTGTCCACACAACGCCCTGTCCATTACTGAGAGTTGTTACCCCTCCTGACCACCAGAGGTCAGAACAGAGCTTTGCAACACTCCACTGTGCTCAAATATTGCTCTATCTTCAGTCATTTTTGCTTACCTCAGTATCGCCCCGTGTTTACTGCTTGTGTTTGTTTACATATGAACGTGACTGGTATTTTAGCTACTCACTGTGTTCTCTTCTCTGGTTTTCATTTTATTTCTTTCTTATATTTCTGTGTTGTTTAATTTAGGATATGTAAACATTTCTCATGTTTTAGTTCCAGTGTCTGAATATTCATTAAAACAATGTTCGCTAAAACTTCCTTGATTTTAGAGGGTTGTAGTTGTGTTATAATGCTGTTATATCATTATCAATGGCATAAAATGGCCTCAATATAACAATAAAATCATTTATCACAATTATTTCTGGGACAATATATCGACCACAACTTTCTCTACTGGGAAAAGCCTACTATTGTTATTTCTGGTGGAAATGTCTAGGCTAAAGCTGATCCCTTTTCCATAAATGGTTAAAAAAAGGGTAAAAGTGCATGCCTTTGAAACGTGAACACCCTTCACTCATCTAATGTCCTGTCAAAACAATGTCCACTCCTATAGACACCAAAACCCCACCCAGAAAGTTACCAGACACGGGGCACAGACTCAGAAACCCAGGAGTGCACAGCCGTGCCAGGCTTGGTGTGACACGACACCACCAAGAAATACAACTTACAGACTGTAAACAGAGCCAACAGAGTGGGATTTCTCAGTTAGCCAGATAAGTGAAGCCCCAAATCAATTGAACTGTCTTAGCTTGGGGCTTAAGTTATCTAGCTAATCTGAGCTTTGTGATTTTATGGAACATCCACCTGAAACGATTGAGTGTTTGTTTTTGTTCACACAGGGGACCTTTGCCTCGGAGGTGACCATTGATGGGGACAAATTGAAGGTGATCCGAGAGATCGACGGTGGACTGGAGACCATTAAGATCAACATGCCAGCGGTGGTCACTGCTGACCTCCGCCTCAACACGCCCAGATACGCCACACTGCCAAATATCATGGTACATCATCACTGTCTGGTGAAATTAGCATATTGTCACAGTAAAAACATGCTTCAGAGGCGGAGTAGAAACACCTTTAACTCTGGTTCAGTGTGAACGGCAGGTGTTATATTCAAATCCTGTTCAGTCTCTGTTCCGGCAACGACAAGGTGCTAAATCACAATGCTGTTTTGTGGCCCTGCAGAAAGCCAAGAAGAAGAAGATCACAAACGTTAAGCCTGCAGATCTGGGTGTGGATGTGACCTCCCGAGTGGAGGTCCTGAGCGTGGAAGAGCCTCCGCAGAGGCAGGCTGGAGTGAAGGTGGAGACAGTGGACGACCTGGTCAGTAAACTGAGGGAGACAGGGAGGATTTAGGGGCAGCAGAGACCGAAGGAGCAGCACACACTACTCCATTGGGGTAAGTTTAAAATATGCAGTCTACCTCAGCGTAGCAATCATTCCCAAATTTGCTGCTTCAGTTTTGCAGTGAGATGGACTCCAGAGACTTCATAAAAGCTGAGGAGACAGTTCACTGGTGGCTTGTGACGTTTACCTAGTGTTCTCCTCCAAGTGTGTTGAGCCGCTATGACATTGTAGAAGTCCCTTAACAACCCTGTGCTGTCCTTCGCCATCCGGGTTTGGATTTATTGTTTGCTTTTGAAGGCCTTGGCTAACGGGTAGAGACGGCCATGACTAAAAACGATGGAGGAAGTTGGGTAACAATCCTTAGCCTAGATAATACAATATTTATGTATGCTGTGTTTGCTTATTTTGCAGATCTCTTTGTGGTGAACTCCATGGCGCCCCCAAATGGCCAGCTGCTCCTTGTTCCACTCTGACTCCATCCACACGTTTTGTACAGCAGTGCTGAGAGACACTGGCCTGTGTTTTATAAGTCTTCTGATCAGCTTTTGCCTCTTGAATCCCAATGTGTATTATTGTGTGTGCTAACCCTGTGTACTGATGAAATAGATCTATACAATGGTAGGATGTACTTGGTTGATGGTGCCAATCTCCACCAAAGCACATCACTGATAGGAACTCAATAGTAGACTTGATGCTATGTCAGAAATACTGCTCTGAGCCACTCATGGAAAAGGATAATTATGGATAGCTAATGCCCAGGGGACCTGTTTATTGTTAACACTGATAAATGCACGTAATCTACCTGTGTCTAGTAATAGCAGGTGCTTTCAGATGACTTTGACGTTGTACAGATAAATGCATTTTTCTGACGGGTCAGGGTCTCTCAGCATGAACTGGAAAGGGAGAAGCAAACATTTTAGCCACAAGCGCCTCTAAACGAAGTGTGATTGATTGTACAGTATCCTACTGTAAAAATAAATAAATAAAGATTGTAATTTTCAGTTTGCAATGCTTTGTTTTTGGCACAATTTCCTAATTCATATGGGGATATTGACCATAACTGGGTGTAACTGGGGAGCTGGTTATAGTTCAAGGGTGGATAAACCACAAAGAAAACCACTTAAATGAAAGTTTGTAGACACCTTGCAAGGTTGCTCTCCTTTGCTGCAGTTACAGGTTCTACTCTCTTCTTGGAAGGCTTCGGAACTAGGTATTAGAACATTTCTGTGAGGGTTTGGTGGCATTCAACCATGTAATCACAGACCAGCTCAAACACTTGTTCACGAATTAGTTCTGGATCAAAAACGATGGAGTTAGCTGTGATGCTAGTGTGCCTCTAGCTGACACATGGCACTTATGTCAAACTATGGCACGTTTCTGTCTGTCAGTGCTTTTCCATTGAGATTATACAAGCAGTGTGTACACAGTCTAACATAGTGTGTACGTCTGAACGTAGTGGAAATCAGTGCAGGTGTTGGCCTACATGTAAAAGATGCTAAATCCACGGTAAACTTGTTCAACCAGCTGAATGAAGTCATTGTGGGAAAACTAAATGTACTAGTGTCATTTTTCTTTGCTTTGGTGCTAAACGGTTGACTTATCGGCTCAGGTTGCTCGTTTCTGAGTTTTTGTGTGGTTTTTTATTCCTTTAATTCACTTTTAAAGCATAGCTAATATCGCTAATAGTTCAGAGCAGTATCTTCAGGCTCAGAGTAGAAGCCATTGCACCGAGAAATACATTTAATTCAAGTAAACGTGCTGATAAGTGCATAAAACCATGAACTTAGCTTTTACAAATTTCATATGTTGTTACTTTTATAATTTGAACAAAAGTGGACCATGAAAATGCTAATACGACTGACCGTAACATATCCAGGTCCAAATGATTCTTACCTATTAGCATTTCAATGTTACATGAGCTACAAACACATATATATATTTATATAAAATATATATAAGATTACAATCTGTCTAACACAGCATTTTCAAACCAATCCAATTCCATGTGAAAAGCGAGCATCTGGAGGGGGCGGGGCTTGTCTCAGTCCCACGTCTTCAGACTCTTCAAAAGTGTGGGAAAACTTTAGAAAGATTGCTTTTGTCAGGGTTTGAAGTATTTAAGTGATCTTAAGGTGAACTAACCGTGCCTCCGTCATGTCTCTTGGGGTTTGTACGTTTACCAGAGGGGCGTTTGTCCTCATCTGCTTAATAACAGGTAAGATTTTGACTGTAGTATTTAATGTGGAACTTACTTAGAACCATTTTATTAAGGGTTCGATTAAATGATTGCATTCAAACTGGACATATGCCTCTCAATAGCTCCCAGGTTCACTTTAAAGTGATAAGAAAAGTGATTAAACTGTAAAACCCAGTGTTCTAGCAGCTTTGACCTAGAAGAAACAGTAATAAGTAACAACATTTTCTCATGTTTAATATAAACGTACACCGTAATGCATAATGGCCCAATGTCTAATTAGGATTTTCCCATAAAAATGACATAGCATCTCATAAATATGACTTATGACTGAATATGATAATTACTTGCTTTCATAATAATAACGTCATTATCTCGTTAGAACTGTCTCATACTCTCATCTCATTCTGCATCTTGTGGGAGCTGTACTCACAGACCTTTCCGTCCACAGGTGGTGACTCTGGACTGGTCGTCTCGCCCACTGGACAGACGCAGGTCCAGGCTCTTCACGGCAAAAATGTGACATTGGGTGTTTCTGTTACTGGGGTCAGTGCACCTTTGTTAACATGGACTCGTGGGGCTGTGCCTTTGGCGAGCTGGATTTTAGGCTCTAAACTTGCTCCAAATATCAACCCCCAGTACAAGAGAATGTTATCAGTAGATCACAGCGGTTCTCTTGTGCTCTGGAACGTTCTCCCCAGTTGCAGTGGAAAATACACAGTGACAGTGACGAAGCCTGGGGCTCACGGGGGCTCAGTCAGCTTCACTCTCGTGGTGTACGGTGAGTGCATTCCTGGATGTATTGTAGAAGCTGAGGAGAGGAATTAGCATCTGCTCATTTCCATGTGATCTGCTCAGAGGGTGTTTAGCGCTGATACTATTTGCCTAACAGTGATCAAGGGAGGAGTAGAATGGATTCAGCTGGATTTGTTTAAGAGAGAACACCGAAGACCTCCCCGCTGTTTAAATTAAAAACATGCATCTGTATTTTTGTGTATTCTTATCATTTGAACCGAGCAGCTGTGAACATTTCATGATGAACGGACCAATAGGAATGCTGCAGTGTTACTAATAATAATAATAAAATATTTCTATATTCGCTTCCACTGAAAGATCAGGTGTTTTATTTACACATTTTCTTTAGACATCAACAAAATATAAATGAATGGTCGCAATCATATTTTTAATAAATGACTGACAAAACTGAGACACACAAACACAGCTTTTAAAGAAAGAGACAATAGGAAGCACCTGTGAGCTCTGTCACTCAAAACCAGGATCAAGACTGTGTGGGTTTGATTCCCACTCCGGGTGACTGTCTGTGAGGAGTGTGGTGTGTTCTCCCTGTGTCTGTGTGGGTTTCCTCCGGGTGACTGTCTGTGAGGAGTGTGGTGTGTTCTCCCCGTGTCCACGTGGGTTTCCTCCGGGTGACTGTCTGTGAGGAGTGTGGTGTGTTCTCCCTGTGTCTGTGTGGGTTTCCTCTGGGTGACTGTCTGTGAGGAGTGTGGTGTGTTCTCCCTGTGTCCACGTGGGTTTCCTCCGGGTGACTGTCTGTGAGGAGTGTGGTGTGTTCTCCCTGTGTCTGTGTGGGTTTCCTCTGGGTGACTGTCTGTGAGGAGTGTGGTGTGTTCTCCCCGTGTCCACGTGGGTTTCCTCCGGGTGCTCCGGTTTCCTTCCACAGCCCAAAAACACACGTTGGTAGGTGGATTGGCGACTCCAAAGTGTCCGTAGGTGTGAGTGTGTGAGTGAATGTGTGTGTGTCTGTGTTGCCCTGTGAAGGACTGGCGCCCCCTCCAGGGTGTATTCCGGCCTTGCGCCCAATGATTCCAGGTAGGCTCTGGACCCACCGCGACCCTGAACTGGATAAGGGTAACAGATAATGAATGAATGAATGTTTGCCTTCTCTGTGGTGCATCACACACCTTTACTTCACCCGGCAGGACCCTGAGAAACCCTTCAGTGTTGTTTATGAGTTTCGCCATGCTCCATCCATGAGTCTTTTAACTGACTGACCATTTCAGTGTGAGGATGGGGCAAAAAACAAACCAGTTCCATGAATCATATCTACGGTGATGCAGGTTTGTTGAGACATTAGTCATTACTGCAACAAACGTGAATCCCTGTAGATTCTAATGTGCTGTGGTGACTTACGGACCAGTGTAGACAACTCTAAAGAAGAATAGTGATCAGTGAATTCATTAACCCTTAGAAAATGACCTTTTCCAATCCTGTTTCTTCACAGATGCTCTCAGCAGTATTTCAGTGGACACTTCAGACCTGGACGCTGTTGAGGGGGGTCCAGCGTTCTCTCTGTATTACATTTCCTCTCCAGGACAGGCCACATCGTGGAAATGGTTCTTTAACGGACTGAAGTTAAGAAACTGTACTCGGTATTCGATAACAAACACGAGTCTGACCATAAACAGTCCGAGCCGTAACGACACCGGACAATACACAGTGGAACTCAGAAACCCAGTCAGCTCCCGAACACAAAGCAAGAACATTACGGTGCTGTGTAAGTGTGTATTTGTTCATTACAGAGTGTAGATTGAGGACACGAAACCAAAATACTATAATAATAATAATCAGATACAGACGTATTTGCTGCTATGTTGCTTAATTACGGGGAAGAAAGTGTGCTGTCCTTTTGGTGTAAAATAGAATTGACTCTCTGTTTCCCTACATGTGAATGTGTGAGTATGTGTCGCCCTGTGAAGGACTGGCGCCCCCTCCAGGGTGTGTTCCCACCTTGCGCCCAGTGATTCCGGGTAGGCTCCGGACCCACCGTGACCCTGAACTGGATAAGGGTTACAGACAACGAATATCTCTAGTTATTTTCAAAGTATGATTCCAAATCCATCATGCGGTCCAATACCTCTCTGCACAGTGAGAGTGGGCACAACAATGTCTAAAATTATTTACTGATTAGGAGTCAACTTCCATAGAACCAATTAATTGTTAGGAACTCTCAGCCAATGATTCAGTGAGTCGAAACTCTTGGAGTCAGTTTGTGTAGTGCGCTTCAAACTTAAAACCAATCTCTGAATCATTTCTAAGTGAATCATGTATCACTACAATGTGATCCTTCTGTTAACAGTGGATTAACCATGACTCTTTCCTGTCCTCTTTAAAACACAGCAGCTCTGTGAACAGAGGAAGCCAAGTGAATGGGACTTGGGCACGGCCAAAGAGACAATAATATGTAATTCCCGCTATTTGTCCCGCTGTATTTCATTTATACAGATATCACAGTGTATTTTAGAGGAATCGCAGTATCGTGATATCATCGTATTGAGATAATATCATATCGTGAGTCCCTAGTTTAAATTATTCACTACCTAACGATAGGATTGAAATTTTTAAACAAAAAGCAGTTGTAGTTTTAAAGAGCTCCTCCCACCTCCAAGTTGCATCATCAGAGAGGTGTTTTCCTTGCGTAGTGATGGCTCAAGTTTTCCTTCTCGCCACTTTGTCCCTTTAAAAACTCCAAGCAAGTGTGATGTATATGTTTATAATAATTGTTTACCGAAGTATCAATACTCATAATACTCAAATGGCTTACATTGTGACGTTTTTTAAAGTTAATTTTAACGGGATACTCTGACCATTACAGCCCAGTTCTAGCTTCTATTCATCTCTGGACCCTCTAGGATTTCTCCTGTGAACAGTAAGTCCTTTCAGGTGCTTTACCCCCTCTCTCTCTCCCTCTAGATGGACCAGATCAGCCGTTTCTGGAGGTCAGCCCAACAAATGTGTCCTTTGTGTCCGGGCAGACTCTGAACCTGACCTGTGGAGCTGTAGGGGAACCTACCCCCTCGGCCTCCTGGGTTTTTCAAGGCCATACCCTTCCTGCCTCCTCCAGCGGGACGCTCAAACTGACCAACGTCCAGCCCAGCCAGAGCGGGACATACACTTGTGTCCTGACCAACGCCAAGACCAGCGCTCGTCTTGAGAGGAACATCACCATAGACGTCCGGGGTAGGTATTAATGTCTGATCAATCCAACCCTGACCATTAGACCTGGCTTGCTTTTGGGGCTTTGCTTTTGTTCCTATCTGATCTTCTTATTTATTGTTTTATGGAGAGAAATATTTGCAGGTCCCATTTTCATATTATCCCTTGGTAGAGGTCGTATCCCGTGTCCCAGTCAAGGTGATGCAGCTTGTGTTGTGCTTGTAAACAGAGAGCTGGTCGAGGTGGTTTTGGTGTTGATTCATCAGTAATTTGATAGAAGTCTGAGTTATTTGTTGTTGTCAGAGACTGTTCTGTTCTGTTCTGTTCAGAGGAGGATCGAGGATCACCAGGAGAACCACTATCTCTGAAAACTACAAACGCCAAGTTTAGCAAACATTCACAAATTTAGCTGCCACTAATACAAGCAAAGTTTCCTTTTCAGCCCTCAGAGGGGACATATTCTCTACATATTTCATGAGCGAACACAGTTCTGCGTCTGAATAAAACATTGACCAACTTTGGTCAAAATACCACAAGGATCAATCCCCACAGCAGCATTCTCCCACCGTCTAAATAGCCCTGCTCAGATCGCCTTGTTTCAGTGCCTGCTGTTCACCCCGATCTCGAGCACACAACAGTAAGAGGCAAAGAGCAGAAGCTCTGGTTTTTAGCCATTTTCGCTCAGTTTTCTTTCTTCTTGTTTCCTCGGTGCTCGTTGTGTTTGTTTTGCTCGGTTCAGAGTTACAGATGTGAAAGTTTTTTTGTTTGAATAAACTGCCTTAATGCCTTAAATGTTACTTAGGTGTTAATCTAAACTTTCATTACAGATCTGTAAACAATTAACCCTTGCTTCTATGTGCAGCCCACTGGTAAGTTGCCAGATCTGGTTTCTTGGATGTGTGATGTCAGAAACCCTGGCTGTCTGAATCTGTGTTTTTGAAATGCTGCAGTTTTCAAGTTGAAAAGCTCAGTCATGGTGCTGACACATTTATTTTACTCAAGATACATCTTCTAGCGTATAAACACCACACACACACTTACACACACATCTACACACTTGCTAACAAGGCTAACCACATGATTGTCACTGGAGGGGGTGTTTAATGTATGTTTTCTATCCCTGAAGAACCAGACGCTCTTTGAATATTGTTTAAGTCTCTCTCTCTCTCTCTCTCTCTCTCTCTCCCTGTCTCTCTCGTGTGTGTGTGTGTGTGTGTGTGTGTGCTGCAGGCCTGCAAGCTGCAAACTCAGCTATTGCTGGAATAGCCGCTGGAGTCCCCTGGGGTATCCTCCTCGCCCTCATCTCCCCCAGACTATAATCTTCATCTCCTCCAGGGGGTGCACTTCATCAAATTTTTATGTTCCCTCCTTTTCCTTCCTTTAAAAGAGTTTAGAAACCCATCGTTCCCTATACCTCACTTCTTAAATGTTTGTTTTCCAGATGTTTTCCAGGGTTATAGCTCTGTGGCCCAGACTTGGCATTGGCTTTGGTGACCTTCAGCTCATGGGCAGCTTCTCCATTAGTGGCCCTTTCCTTGTGTTTCTACGTATAGAGTAATTGATCTGTGTGGACAATGTAATGTAAATGTATAAACAAAATTAACGTTGCTGACGTTTCTACGCGGGCTGGGTGTTGTTTTGGAGGAAACGTTTGTAAAACTTGAGATGAAGACTTATATCAGCATTTTATCAGGTTTTTCATGTAAATCATTGTTTCATTTGGACAATCACAAGATGAATTAATAAATGAATCAATAAATAATCTATATATTTATTGATATGATCATCTCTGATGCACTTAATGTCATTTATTACAGTTTTGTGTGATATAAAATCTATATAAAATAAATATGAATTCATTCATCCGTAAGAAAGGGAGTGGTCTTTCACACTGAAGGGGTTAATAAAGTTGAGGGTCATTTTTTTTTCATTGGAGACAGCTCTGACAGCACTGTGCTGGTTACAATCACCGGTTCTGTCTCATACCCTGGAAAGTGGTATATGTTACCATGAAAACGTTGTATATGTTATGAAGGAAACATTTTTTTAATGGTTTAATGTTACCTTGGAATGTGTGAGTGTGTGTCGCCCCCCTGTGAAGGCTCCGGATGAATGAATGAATGAATGAATGAATGAATGAATGAATGAACGTTACCTTGAAAATGTATATAGTTAGTTATTCATTACCACGGCAGTAGGAGTATGTTTCCATGGAAGCTGGAATGTTACCATGGAAACAGTAATGATTTTCCATAGTAGTATTTTTCCATTGGAAACATGTATATTTTACAGTGGAAATATTTATAAATTACCATGGAAACTGGTAGGTTACCCTGTAAATGGTAGTAGATACATGTCACTATGAAAATGAACATATTTCACCATGGAAAACAGTGAAAGGATAGGTGAGGTATATCCATAGAAACAAGTGTAGCATAAACTCGTATCAGATTCTTACATTATATCTATAATTCAGAAGGCTTCAGCGTTGGCGTGAAGGAGACAAGAAGGTAAAACGTGGTATTAAAACACACAAACGTGAACAAAGTATGAAGTAGCAAGCACAAAGCAAAGAACAGAGTTAGAGAGCAGCAGGACAGGGTTAATATAGCAGGAGACAAGAGGATACACCTGTGAGCTCTGTCACATGACCTCTAACAGCTCACAGGTGCAGGGCCTGGCTAATCGGAAAATGCACATGATAAACCCAAGATCAAAACAACAGGAGAGAGTCCTGACAAAGTGGGAAGACATATTTCTTATAAAGCGCCCCAAATCTGGAATATTCTTTTAATTAATGTTCAGAACTCAAACTCACGTGTTCGGTTTAGCCTTCGCTAATTAATCTCCCTTTCAATGAAGGTTGTAGATCCAGGGGTTCAGGGACATAGGGAAATGTGCTAAAGTGGGATGCTATGCTGTTGTCTCACCACTAACACACAATCAGTGTTGGTGAATGGTGGAGTGTGTGGATGCCAGTGTTTCAAGTGTGCTCCTGTGTCTACCTTCTGGTTTTCCTCTTTTAGTTAGTCTTACAGTCAGATCTCCTGGAGTCTCAGACAGTGAGCCTATATGGAGGCCACTGCTTGTCCGCCATGGGACCGCTCAGTTTACTGTCCTACAATCTAGCTAGTTTTTAATCTCCTCAAACTGATATGGACTTTTATTTTGAAAAATAAAATTCAATTATTACCAACAGCTGTGAGATATACAATAAAGTGTGACCTGATTTAAAATTATTACACTGAAAATGTTGACAGCGTACTGCATTAAATTTATTAATTAATCTAATTTACAAATAATGAAGTAAAAAACAGTAAATTGAACAGTGAATGAAAAAGTGACATTTGATCTAAAATTCAATTTAATGACCGGTGGTCCTCCCAGAACACACCGTGCAAAACACCAGCGGACCTCCATCTTTGTCCTCGGAATATGTTCACATTGTTTTACTCCATAAACCCAAAACACCATTAACTCCAGCGCTTTACTGTTTCCTGGGTTAACTGCTGTTATTATTATAATTATTATAGCCATTTCCCATTATTACCCAGCAACTGTGACTTTGATTTTGCTTTTGTTTAACCCTTGTTTGTTTATTATAATTACTTTAATAACATTAAACTTTATGTTTAAACGAGAATAAAACGAAATGTGGAAGACAAACACCCATTTTTACTGCATATTTAAGGGTGAATAGTGAGCGACAGGCAACCCGATATCACTGAGAGAGTGAATGAAGGGGGCGGGGCTTGTCTTAGTCCCATCTCTTCAGACTCTTCAGAAGTGTGGGAAAACGTCACAAGACCTGCTTTTAGCGTGGTTGTAAGTATTTTGTTGACCTTAACGTGGACTAACCGTGCTTTTATCATGTCTTACGAGTTTTATACGTTTTCTAGAGCAGCCTTTGCCTTCATTTGCTTAATAACAGGTAAGATTTCCACCTACTATTTACTCTAAATTCTAATTAGAGCCATTTTCTGGAGGTGTGAACTAGACATACACGTTTAAATACCTTCCAGAAGTGAGCAGGTGTGATTTTAAAGTGATGTAGTTGTAAAAACCCAGGGTTTCAATAGCTTTGCCCTGGACTGTGAATAACTGAACTATGTAGCCTGGTGAAATGGAGACACATTTCTCATATTTCTTAAGGTCATGGAAGAAGAAACAAAAATGTGCAGTGTACCGACATCTATGGAAGCTATAAGTATATATAAATAAAGCCTTTTATAGAGCTAGTCTCTCAATATAGCTTTATCTTATAACAAACATTTACTTATATCTTATAGCCTAGTAATGACTAGTATAGTATTAGCTTAGTGTTTCATAAGAACTATGTCTAAATAGTGATTAATATGGCTAAATAAATCAAGAATTAACATATCAGAACTAAGATGACATGGTGATTATGACAGTGATTCATAAGGACTTAATATTCGAGGTCCTCTGACTTAGGAAAGAGTCTTATCACAAATCTTAGCTGTTCTTCACAAGAGTTTTAGGACAATGACCCTGATCCAGTTTCTTAGTCACTTGCCATGCCAAGTTACTGCCCACAGACCACTGTATTGTGTTCTCTGCCACAACAGTAAAACCAGTGTGTCTTGTAAGGACCAGTTTTGGACCGTTACAATTGATTATAACCAATTAAAATCAGGGATATACATTGTTGTTGGTATTGGCCGATACTTGGGAAGTATTGCGAAGCTCCTCGGAGCTGTAATAGGGAGATTAGAGCCTTTGTCATTGCCACTCTGAGCTCAGCACTGCGGAAACGGCACTATGTAACTTTAGGATGAGGGTAAGCATTGTAGGGATTGTACTCACTGACCTTTCCATCCACAGCTTGTGACTGTGCTCTAGTCGTCTCGCCCATTGGACCGACGCTGGTCAGTGCTTTTCGCGGCAACAACGTGACTCTTCGTGTGTCCGTTACCGGGGTCAGCGCACCGTATCAGCTAACGTGGAATAATGGTACGCTAACCTTGGCGAGTTGGACTTTAGGCTCTAACTCTGCTCCTGACATCGCTGCACACTACACAGGGGTGTTGTCATTGGATCAGAGCGGTTCTCTTGTGCTCTGGAACGTTCCTCTGAATTACAGTGGGACGTACACGGTGACCGTGACGAAGCCTGGGGCTCATGAGGCCTCAGTCAGCTTCACTCTCATGGTGTACGGTGAGTAGACATCACATAGACACAAATATTAGCCAATGAACTCTAGAGAAGAACACAGAGATAGTAATAACGATTTGGTGAACACTTGAGCAATGGTTTTCCTCCATCCTCTGCCTTCACAGACAGTCTCAGTGTTATTTCAGTGGACACTCGAGAACTGGACGCTGTTGAGGGGGGTCCAGCGTTCTCTCTGTATTACAGTTCCTCTCCAGGACAGGCCACATCGTGGAAATGGTTCTTTAACGGACTGGAGTTAGCAGACGATCCTCGGTACTCGATAACAAGCACGAGACTGACCATAAACCAACCGAGCCGTAACGACACCGGACAATACACGGTGGACCTCAGAAACCCGTTCAGCTCCGGAACACAAAGCAGGAACATTACGGTGCTGTGTAAGTGTGTATTTGGTCATTACAGAGTGTAGACTGAGCTCTGTTCATCTCTGGACCCTCTAGGATTTCTCCTGTGAACAGTAAGTCCTTTCAGGTGCTTTACCCCCTCTCTCTCTCTCTCTCCGTCTAGATGGACCAGATCAGCCGTTTCTGGAGGTCAGTCCAACAAAAGTGTCCTTTGTGTCCGGAGAGACTCTGAACATGACCTGTGGAGCTGTAGGGGAACCTACCCCCTCGGCCTCCTGGGTTTTTCAAGGTCATACCCTTCCTGGCTCCTCCAGCGGGACGCTCAAACTGACCGACGTCCAGCCCAGCCAGAGCGGGACATACACTTGTGTTCTGACCAACGCCAAGACCAGCGCTCGTCTTGAGAGGAACATCACCATAGACGTCCGGGGTAGGTATTAATGTCTGATCAATCCAACCCTGACCATTAGACCTGGATTGCTTTTGGGGCTTTGCTTTTGTTCCTGTCTGATCTTCTTATTTATTGTTTTATGGAGAGAAATATTTGCAGGTCCCATTTTCATATTATCCCTTGGTAGAGGTCGTATCCCGTGTCCCAGTCAAGGTGATGCAGCTTGTGTTGTGCTTGTAAACAGAAAGCTGGTCGAGGTGGTTTTGCTGTTGATTCATCAGTAATTTGATAGAAGTCTGGGTTATTTGTTGTTGTCAGAGACTGTTCTGTTCTGTTCTGTACAGAGGAGGATCGAGGATCACCAGGAGAACCACAATCTCTGAAAACTACAAACACCAAGTTTAGCAAATGTTCACAAATTTAACTTCACACCTAAATATAGCGCCACTAATACAAGCAAAGTTTCCTTTTCGGCCCTCAGAGGGGACATATTCTCCCCTACAGTTCTAGGCTTTAGTCAAAACCGCTAGCTGTAAAAAACAATCAGAGTGAACAGGCTTTAATTCTGATGTTGTATATGTGTGTGTGTGTGTGTGTGTGCAACAGGCCTAAGTAGCTCAGCTATTGCTGGAATAGCAGCTGGAGTCCCCTGTGGTATTCTCCTCATTATCCTTTTCATCTGCCTCGTTGCCTTGTGTGTTTTCTGTTATAAAAAACAAGGTACACAATCTCTCTCTTCCTCCCCTTTGCTGTAATTTATTAGTGTCTTCTGGTCACTGTAGGAATTTACTTCAGTGTTGTTTACAATCGTTTACAGACCATAATCCCAGGTATCCTGTATCAAGAGCAGTGGAGAAGGTACGTCAGAAAATGCTAATGTTGCTAAGTATGAAAGATAGCCAGTTTACGCTGTTGTCTAATTAAAAGCTTGGAGGAGGACTCTGTTAAGAATATTATTGCTTTCATCATAGAATCTAATGGAAAACTGTTAGCACGTTAGCCTCCAATGCAATTTTCTCCTCTTGACAGAATCTGTGTGAGTTATTTATCTGTGTGAGATCATTCACAAGCTTCAGTAATCGTGTTATTTCACCAATTATTTTGTTTTAGTGTGTAAGACTACAGACGTCAGCTAGTCTCATATTCACCAAAACAACATTGCTGCTAATTTTGCTAACGTTTGCCGCCTTCTGTTTCCATGGTTACATTTGTTTGTGCCCAAAGCCTCAGTTCTCACTGAGCCTGACCCACTACCAGAGAACAAGCTAGGTGCTAGCATTTTAAAATCACCCCTTAACTCTGGTTAAGTCACTGTAACATACAGCTTTAATGGAAACAAAGATGCTAAGATTGTAAATTTTAATTTGAACATAATTAGTAGGTAGTGTTCTCTTCCAAGTGTGTTTCTTTGCTGTCCCACAGGCTGTGATCAGTCAGCCTGATCTGACCAAACCTCACAACCTACTGACCAATGGATTTAAACTACCCCCTGACTATAATCTTCACGTCCACCAGGTGGCGTACTTCCTCCATTTTTTATGCTTCATCACTGTCCTTCATTTAAAACAGTTTATAAACCAGTTGTTTCCAATATGTCATTTTTTAATGTTTGTTTTCCAGATGTTTCCTGAGCGGTCCGGCCCACTGCCAGTCCCTGCCGCATCGGTCCGAATGGCCACCACAGTGTAACACTGGGTTTTAACTCCATTTAAGTTATGGGTTGATCTACAACACACGCTGTGTTTACCAAAGACTTACTCTGTTTAGAGTGGCATTAGCATGATAAACTGTGTGGCCAAAAGTTTCTGGACACCTGCTCATGCAACTTCTGAGATGGAAAGGATGTACCAGAAACACTGCTGTGAGGATTTAATGGCACCATTAAATATAGACTTTTGATGATAGATTCTGGTCTCACCATCTCATTCCAAAGATATTGGATCAAGCTCCACAGTCCAATGCTGAGTGGGCATTACACCCTATTGGTCCAGACTTGACAGTTCTTACCGAAGACGAGTCAGTGAATAAATGAAGGAATAATATGCACCCTCTCAAAAACCACCAGATTAATCTCTGATGCATTTTTTTTTAACTGTTGTATTATGTACTGTATATAAAATGCATATTAACTTCTGCTTTCATTTCAGCTCTGACAGCACTGTTTTGATACCATAACCATGGAAATGGGCACATGTTACCATAAAAAATGGTATATGTTACCATGGAAACTGGTGTACGTTACCCTTGAAATTGGTTTATGTTACGATGGGGACTGGTTTAAGGAAATGACTGAATGTTATCATGGAAACAGGGTTTGTGTTACCAAGTAAATAGAAAGAAAGAAAGAAAATATGATGTATGATGTTTGTTTGTTGCCATGGAAATGGGAGTAGGCTACCAATTGGATGTTTTAGTAAACACGAAAACGGATATTACCATAAAAATGGGCGTATATTGATCCTACGGGTTTAGCGCTAACAGAAATGGCTGTACTGTAACCATGGTAACGGGAGAATCAACTTCAGTGGCTACAGCTGCATTACACTGCCATCTGCTGGTCACTTGGATATTGCCTCGTGATCAGTTATTAACCCTGTAACCACCGAGTTTTTGTTCAGCTGTCTTAGTATCCAGTGCGAATTGGTCATTAACGAATGAGAAACAGGTTAAAGAGTGTAGAAGTAAAACGTGCATAAACCATATGTATTGTTGTTTGTACCAGATTCAGGAAATGAATGTGGCTGTATTTTGGCCTCATGCAAATTTAAAGGGCCCATGGCATGGCAAACCAAAACCTAGTCTTGGCCCATGGCTCATGGTTCTTATGTCACAACCCAGTTAGTTAGCAAAAAGAAATGTGTTCCTAAACAAAATGAAGGAGATCGTGTAGAGTAAATAGAATGCTATTTTTGTGTTGTAAACTTTGTGACGTCTGGTTCCATTCACCATCACTGTAAAGCAAACCCCTCTTTAATACAGCAATGTTTACTGGAGCTTAAAGGTCACAGCCTGGATTTCACGTAATAAACACACCTCCTTTCCTCTTTTGCTTCTGTTTACCTTCGTCCGAGTTTCCTTCTTCATTAAAACTGGTATCTTTCTCCCTGAAGTGGAAGAGACCAGCTGCAGTGTTTATGCAAATATTCCAGGAAAAACATTGTTTTATGGCTCTGAACCAAAACAAACCCGAGCGGTTTCAGCTTTTACGACATGTTTGTCTCGTAGATCTCGATAACACTTTGTTATGTAGCTTCACAAGGCCGTGTACGTTCAGAGTCTGCCCTCCATTCCCATGCTGTCCACCCCACTCCAGCCTTGAGTGCTACGCTGAATCTATGCGAGTGAAATGATGTGTAGCGCCCCCTGCTGTAGCCTCCAACTATTTCACAAAACCAGGACAATTCACAGCAACTCTATCGTGTTAGGGATGATCTTGAGGTGGATGGGAGAATGTGTGGGGGTTATACGCAAAAACTATGCCATTTAAACAAGGGATTTGAGCATCCACTGATTTTGGTGTCTCTAGGACATTGTGTGTGTGGAATTGTGTGTATTGGTCATTAAAGGAACACCAAGATTTGTTATTTAGTGTAAATAATTTTTACAGCATTGTCCTGAAATCGAGGGGGAGGTGGTTTCCTACCATCTTCCAACAGTTACATAGTGCAGTTTCTGCAGTGCTGAGTCTGAAGTAGCAACGACAGAGTCTCTATTCTCCCTATTACAGGTCAATGAAGAATCACAATGATTTTGAAGCTGTAATTTTAAGTTAAAACGACTACATAGTGTTGCTTTTAAATTCAGTGCAAAGAGTCACTAGTTAGAGTCACAACAAAACAAATATAAGAGTTTTTTTGAGTAAAAAACACTGTATCTTTTGCTAGTGTTTGAAAACTACTGTTGTTCTTTTCACTGATTTTAATTTCAAAATGAACGAACCAATAGAAACACTCCAAAATGACAGAGAGGCAAATCTATATGCAATGACTTCCATTTAGATGTGTGGAGATATGAGGTTTTGTTCTGACAGTGGACTTCGCCTTTAATCTCATGCTTTGATCTAATCTGTGATGTCATGAAATAAAGGGTTTAAAATCAAACACAATCTGAGACGTGTCTGTGTGTGTGTGAGTGTGTGTGTGTATTCGTGTGGTCATGTGTCTGTCTACTCCACCCCTCCCAAGCCCACCCCCCCCATTGCAGTTGTTTCCAAAAGTTATTTATTTCATGACATCACAGATTAGATCAAAGCATGAGATTAAAGGGGAAGTCCACTGTCAGAACAAAACCTCATATCTCCACACTTCTAAATGGAAGTCATTGCATATAGATTTGCTTCTCTGTCATTTCCGAGTGTTTCTATTGGTTCGTTCATTTTGAAACTAAAACCAGTAAAAAGGACAGTAGTTTTCAAACAGAATTTGGAAAAACAACAACAACAACAACATAATTATCAAGTTGGAATCACATGGAAACTCAACAAATGCCATAAATGACCAGTTGACCGGGGGTGGGGTGTGGAGGGAGTGGTGGGGGGGTATTTTTGCACACGGCTGTAGCTGACCATGGGGCTGAAAGAAAGTGTACACTTCAGCATGTTGCATTGAGCGTGTGAGCACTGTTACTGCAAGCCTCGGCACATCCACAGTTCTAGAACGGCCAAAGCAACAACAAAAAAACAGAAGAGCGCACCTGTATATGCTGGCCCTCCCCTTTCCCCAAAAACCATGACACCCCTCCCACCACCATGACACCCCCATCACAACAAAAAAAATAAAAACGGACCAGGGCCAGGCGTGAAAGGGTCACGTGACCCAGGCAGTGTCCAGCTCGAAGCCATTTGTTCTGAGTGGACAAACGCCTGCTGGTGCTTAATGGATTTTGCCTCCATCGACAGAAACCAAGGGGGATAACTTTTTGGAATTCGGCCTGGGGCGTCCTCTTTGACGTTACGCTCTCCCCAGGCTCCCCACTCTCCTGTCCTCCTCTCTCTCTCTCTCTCTCTCTCTCCCTCTCTCCCTTTCTCCCTCTCCCTGTTGAAAAAATAAGGTACGCAGTCCAGAGCGCTCCTTCATCAAGAACTTCAGGTAAGACGTCCAGGAACTTTCCTTGAAACACGGGGGTGGGGGGGGTGGTGTTTGAACTTGACAGGGACAAAGAAGGTCAAATGTCACAATAGCTGATGGAGACTTGGGCCACTTGGGGCAGATTGGGGACATTGCAGACACCGACCCCGGTTAAATTTAGTTGATTTTTCAAAGTGGAAAACAAGTGGACACATCGTCTGCTGGGAGCAAAGTTACACTGGACATATTTCAGAAGAGTTTCGGAACTCCAGTAATGTGCCTGAACCTTTGTGTCTCGCTTTGAACGGCTCAGAAATGTTTGACCGGGGGGTGCCCAGATTTTACGCATAACTCCATGGAAACAGTGTTCGTAAATGTGACTCATGTGGTATTTTATGGTAGGGCAGCACGATGGTTTAATTCCCACCACAGGTCACTTTCTGTGAGGAGTGTAGTGTGTTCGTCCTGTGTCTGTGTGGGTTTCCTCCCACTATTCAAATACACATGTTGGTCGATTGGAGGCATGAGATTTCCCACAGGTGTGAGTGTGTGAGTGACTGGGTGAGTGTATGAAACTGTCAACAGGTGTGAGTGAGTGTGTGAGTGACTGGGTGAGTGTGTGAAACAGTCCACAGGTGTGAGTGATTGGGTGAGTGTGTGAGTGACTGGGTGAGTGTGTGTAACTGTCCACAGGTGTGAGTGTGAGTGACAGGGTGAGTGTATGAGTGACTGGGTGAGTATGTGAAACTGTCCACTGGCGTGAGTGACTGGGTGAGTGTGTGAGTGACTGGGTGAGTGTGTGAAACTGTCAACAGGTGTGAGTGACTGGGTGAGTGTGTGAGTGTGTGAAACTGTCCACAGGTGTGAGTGACTGGGTGAGTGTGTGAGTGACTGGGTGAGTGTGTGAAACTGTCAACAGGTGTGAGTGACTGGGTGAGTGTGTGAGTGACTGGGTGAATGTGTGAGTGTGTGAAACTGTCCACAGGTGTGACTGACTGGGTGAGTGTGTGAAACTGTCAACAGGTGTGAGTGACTGGGTGAGTGTGTGAGTGACTGGGTGAGTGTGTGAAACTGTCCACAGGTGTGAGTGACTGGATGAGTGTGTGAGTGACTGGGTGAGTGTGTGAAACTGTCCACAGGTGTGAGTGACTGGGTGAGTGTGTGAAACTGTCCACAGGTGTGAGTGTGTGAGTGACAGGGTGAGGGTGTGAAACTATCCACAGGTGTGAGAATGTGAGTGACTGGGTGAGAGAGTGTGACACTGGATTGTTGTAGTTTGGAGAATTAGTGTCAAAGCAAGAGCTTAAATGTGCTTTACTTCATGTTGAAGTGGGAAAAGCTCGGTAAACACTGTGTTAAAAGCACTCTGTGGGCTTTATTTCCAGTGAGACTGTGGCTCTACATGTGTCACGTAGCCAAACATAGAGTTAATGCTCTCACCAGTTTCCCTGATATGAGCGCTCCATGCAAATGCTATCACTGCCTGTTATCTCTGTTATTTACACCGGTTGGCTGTAATGGATGTCAAAATAAATGTTAGATCACGTACCAGTTTCTTTCTTGTGAAAGCATTTCAGGAACAACCTCCCATTAGCTCTTTGCATGAGGTTGATATGAGAGAAAGAGCGTGTGCATAGCGTTTAATCAATACAACGTTCTTAAATAAATCGTATCATGAAGTCACTGAAAGTTCAACCTATAGCTAGTGAGTATAGCTAAACCTTCCATTGAAATCAATTCTTTGCACACTGCTTTGTGCTCTACACGCTTGGAGGAGAACACTAACTTCCAACGTCTGAGATTTTTCCTGCAACGTCCATCTTGTTTATTCATGATTTCTGGATTTGAAACCTGAGGAGGACATAGAAGGTGGAAGTCAGGGCCTTGGGATTGACTTGCCACTAGCTGTGCCCCAACCTCCCTGGTGAGGGTGGAGTAGACAGATTGAGGCAGAGGCTGCAACTACATAACTCAAACTCCTCTGGCTCAGCATTGTCCAGATGTGAAACTGACAGAAGGATGCACTGACAGTTTTAGATGTTATAGGTGCGAAATTACTCCAGTGCTCTTCTTCTCAGGGTGGTGTGTTCACACCCACAGCTTGAAATCAAGGAGTTGTTTGGTGTTCCTGGGTTTACCCCGGTTGATAAGGCCCCATTATTATCTCTAAGGGCCGGTTATTCACTAGCATCTGTGATACTGAAAGGTCATGGTCTTCCCAACACCTCCCCTCACTTTACTGCACTAGCAGGCTCTACACTTCTGGGAAGGATTACACTGTTGGGGAGATTTATACCCCTCTTGCTGACACATAGCATTGAGCAGTAGTCTCAGCCACAAATGCTCTGCCCACAAGTTGACAGAGAGTCTAATCATTTCAGTGTGTTAAGTTGGCCTCACTGTCTGGATTCTGCCAGCTGCATTCTGATTGGCTATCTGCCACCTTCTACACGTCATGCCAAAATAGCAGACTTGTGATTGGTCCTTTTGTGTTTCAGTCTCATTTCTTTTCCTGCTGTAGTAGGCGGTTCTTGGCCACGTTTAGTGGCGAAATTTACCAGTGTTTCCATAGAAAGTCTGGCAATGTGAGGCTAAGTGACCGTAGATTCATGTGCAGCTGCTCCAACATGTCCTATATCAGTCCTTGCTGCTCTAAAGAGATCATACAAGCGGTGGCTTAACGAAGCTAAATTTTGGAATTTAATAAGGGGTGCCTACAAACATTTGGACATATACAGACGTAAAAGCATTCGCAAAGCTAGGGCTAAGGCTAGTATTTGAAACTGCTCGGGGCTAATACTGAATTTTTTTAAGCTAATTCAGGGCTAGGGCTAACATTTGACATTTCTATGCTAATTTAGGGCTAGATCTAGAGCTAATATTTGAAATTGCTCAGATAATTTGTTAAGAGTTATTCACCTATGCTTGAAATAATGTTAAACGATACTGATACAGCTTCAAATATTAGCCCTAGCTGATGGTTTGTGCAGATTCTATGCTAAGATAACAACCGTGTGCTAACATTGCCATGTAATCTGCTTCTTTCTCTCAGTGTGCTGAGCTTAGCCTCTGCAGCGTGAATCAGGATGTATAGCTTTATGGGAGGGGGCTTATTCTGCGCCATTGTGGGCAACATCCTCCTGGTGGTATCCACAGCAACGGATTACTGGATGCAGTACCGGCTGTCGGGAAGTTTCGCTCACCAGGGCCTGTGGCGCTACTGCATGTCCGGCAAGTGCTACATGCAGACGGACAGCATCGGTGAGTGACAAGCTAACACAGAAATAGCTGCTAAAGCTAACAAAGTTCTTGGTGCTTACATCACATTTTTTACATTACATTCAAAGACACAAACATTTCCATGGGGTTTACTCACCAAATATGGTCATAGCACATCCTTACATGACACTCCTTATCCTGTACAATTCAACAAGTTGTTTGTGTCACTGTATCTTTAAGACAGATATGTGTGAATGACCCCTCTTTTGATTGGCTGCCCTCTATTATGCCTTGCTCAGTGAAACACTCCTTATAACTTCAGTATGAATGGGTGGAGCTAAACTGCTGTAAGCTCTATTCAAGTAACAAAAACAGCATAACAGAGTATACATACTACATCATGCTATTTATTACAGACACCCTCATGTGATGGAGTTCCTAAATATGAGCGAGTATTTGAGAAATAGAACCATTAGTGTATGAGAATGTCAGTGAGTGAGGGAGGGAGTGATGGAGAGAGGTAGAAACCAGTTCCATGAGGTGCTTAGCATATAAATAAACACAAATAAATCAGGGTTCAGTAATCTCACTACATTGGTGGGGGGTTTGCTGGTTTACTACAATCTTTCACAGTAGCCTCTAAATTAAATATTGTTTAATTTATAAATTATCATATCATAAATATCATTTACCCTCTTTATTTGTTTCTCTCTCCTGTTTTCAGCATACTGGAACGCCACTAGGGCCTTCATGATCCTGTCGGCCATGTCGTGCTTCGCAGGCATCATCGCTGGCATCCTCTCCTTTGCCCACTTCTCTGCCTTTGAGAGATTCAACCGTTCCTTTGCTGCAGGGATCATGTTCTTTGTTTCAAGTGAGTTCCTAACCTCTCAAATACTAAAGCTAATCATAGGGAATGAATAGGAAATGCTAGCAACAGTTAGCATGATTGTAGCTCATTCAAATTGCTAAAATGTAGCATTCTGCTAACTGATAGTTACTACTTTATTTATTTTTACACATCACTGAATCACTTAGTGCGCCAAACACAATGAGTGTGCCAAATGTTTGTAGACGCCACGCAGTAACACCCTCTACTCTTCACTAAGACTTTACATGACATTTTGCAACATCGCTGTGAGAATTTCATGGCATTCAGCCATAGTGCAGTCATATACTTATGCTAGGTGATGTGATTAGCTCTGTGTCTCAATATTAAACAGTGGTGCACAATTCAATAGGCTCATGTATGGCTGTTCAAGGTTGTCCCATCAGTGCTTTTCTTAGTTGCTAAATGCAAGTAATGAAAAAGCCATAAGCTAACATGCTATGTCTCACAGCTCTCTTTGTACTGCTTGCAATGGCTATCTACACCGGTGTGACGGTGAACTTCTTGGGAAAGCGTTTTGGGGACTGGCGTTTCTCTTGGTCCTATATTCTGGGCTGGGTCGCCCTGCTCATGACGTTTTTTGCAGGTGGGTAATTCTATGAGTAATAATAGTGTTAAATATATCATATTAGCAACAAGTTAAACTGCGTTTTACTGTTTCTTTTGATCCTGTAGAACACTTAGAATTGCATTTGCGTATGTGAATTGCTCTATAAATATATTTGCCTTGTCTAATTTCACCCCTTGGGCCATCCATAGTTTCAGTCTGAGGCCAAGCTGCTTTCATACTGTTGCTAGCAGCCTTCATTAATGGGTTCTCTGGATAGAAGTTACGAGCAGTCACTGCCACAACATTAATTTGCTCAGTACAACAGCTCACAATAAGCTATTCTTCAACGGCTGTGGTGGTTAATGATCTTATCTTTTTTGGTTTTTGGGTTGTGGGTTGTTTACCCAAAAGATAAAATTTCCCTGCCCTGGCAACCACCCCACAATGAATCAATCAGCAAGTGTCACCTGTAAAGTACTATAATGTGTATTAGTGCTAATATTATATGATGTTTTATCTTGCAGGTATATTTTACATGTGTGCCTACAGGATGCATGAGTGCAGGCGAGTGGCCGGCCCACGCTAGTGGAATTAAACAATAGATAGAAATGAACAGGAAGCACAACAAAAGAAAACGAATCATGGAAATGTGTTATGGCTAAATATCAGTGACATCAGGACTGTGCCAAAGCTGAAAGACGTGCAGAAAATATAGCAGCTAAAAATGTCCAATGCTTCTGGTTCTTGCTTCACCAGTACACATTCCCTATTTGAATGTATACAATTTTTAAAATCCCAATACGTGATTTAAATATTGATGATAAAATGATTAGCACTCAATGCATGGCTACGATGGGAAAGTGTAAAATAAGTTCCAAAAGCCAAACACAAAAAGTTATGTTATTTCTGGTTAGATTTTTGAATAAATTCTTAGAAATTCACAATATTGTTTATCGTTTTTATTTATTTTATACATTTTTGCACACTTCCATCACGACACATGAAGCCAGGCAAAACTTCCTAACCCTAACAACTCCTAACACTATGCCATTGCTGATTAACACACTTGGAGGAGAACACTATCAGCCTATCACTATCAGAGTCTGATGGTGGTTAGAAGATGCTTGTGGAGGAAACGTGTGTTAGTGCTGTGTGATTGGGAAAGAGCTACTGTTCTAGATAATGTCTAGAACTGGCAATGACAGAAATTGGGGAGGATGTAAGTTTATACAAATATAAACAAAACAACATTCAGGAGACAAAGACCCCTTAACCCAACCTGCCTACTTTAGTGTGTTGCCCATGCTCTAGATGTTTTCAAGTTGGGCATGGGCTCTCTGTGGGCTGCTACATGGGTTATTAAGGGGATCCTTATCTGAGCTGCCATTTTTGTATGTTGGTTATCAAATGTGTTGGGTTGTGTTTTGAGTCTTAGCCACTGTATCTATGAAAGAAGGCATCAGCATTAGTTCTGTACCTCAAACACTACGCCAACTCATTTGAAAGGTACGGAATTGAGCTCCATCACTCCAGAGAAAGCAGTTCCACTGGTTTCATACCCTTTAGCTGACATTTGGCATTGGGCATGGTGACCTTAGGCTCATGAACATCTGTGCAAGAGCTTCCTCTCCTCAAGGAAAGGTGCCTAAATTAGCTGCAATCTCTCATTAAAAGAGGTGTTTATGTGCAAACATTTTGAAATACAGTAAAGTGTATGTAAATTAAGTGCCTTTTGATTAGCTGCCTTATTTACAATAATACACAACAGTAAACAACAGTACACATTAGATGACTTATTGATATATATATATATATATATACATATTGAATGACCTGCTCTGTGGAGGTCCTGAGCATTGAAGTACAAGGTGAAATGAGGATAAATAAGTACGCAGAGCAACATATGAACTACTGTAATTGTAGAACTACAAAGTTAACTAAAAATAGCACTCAGTATGCTCATTTCAGCGCTCTGATCTCAGGTCTGACAAGCCTCGTCAGGATGTTCTGCGAGTGATCCCTTGGTTGATATCTCAGTTCTGAGTATTTGAACAGTCAAGGTCAGTGCTGAAGGCGTACACCCAGAGTCTGTGCTTTTGTCCCTGTCCATAATGTTGGAAATCTGAGAGTTGGACTCTGGATCCTTGTTGCCTCTGCGTCCTTTGAAGTGCTTGAAAGACAGGAGTTTCCAGAAGGAGACCTTGGTGGTGTTGCGGTAGGTGCTGGAGGAGAAGTAGAAGATGATAGGGTCCAGGCAGGTATTGAAGGTGCTGAGCAGCAGGGTATAGTACCTCCACTGAGGACTTTCATTGGAGACGAAGCCCACTAAGTGGGAGATGTTGTAGGGCAAGAAGCAGACCAGGAAGACGGTCAAGGTGCCTAGAGCCATCCCGATGGCCCGCTGCTTCTTCTCTTTGGTGATCCGGGGTCTGGTGTAGAGGATCCAAATGCAGTTGAGGTAGCAGAAAGCGCAGACCAACATGGGAACCAGGCAGAGGACCACAAAGAACTCCAGGCGGACCGGGAGCACAATCTCCTTCTGGCTGCTGGTGAAGTTCTCGTAGCAGGTGGTTTTGGGGCGAGTTCTGTTTTTCTCGCCCAAGTGGACCACAAAAAAGACAATGGTGCAGTGAAATCCGCTGAACACCCAGATGAAGGCACTTCCGGCAATGGCATACAGGCCCTTGCGAAACTTGCGGTACGCGATGGGGAAGGCCACTCCCAGGTAGCGGTCAACACTGACAGCCATCAGCAGCAGCGAGCTTGTGTAGATAGTAGTGAAGAAGACGAAGGAGGTGATGGAGCAAAGGATCTCGGGAAGGTGCCACTGGAGGTAGGACCCGGCCTCGTACATCTTTAAAGGCAAGAAAAGGAGAAAAACGATGTCTGAGGCGGTGAGGTTCAGCAGCAGGATGTCCGTAGGTGTTGGGCGATCCACCAGCTTCTTGATGAAGGCATAGAGGGCCAGGATGTTGGCCGGCAGACCGATCAGAAACGTCAGCATGTAGGCTGAGAGGAGGACCCAGTTGTTGATCACAGTGGTCATCGTAAAAACCCTTGAGGAAGGAAAGAACACTGAGGTTAACTAAATTAGTGCACATGTATTCATCAGCATGTCAATTAATTACGATCCTTTCTACATTAAACAGGGTGGATTCTTCCACCATTTCAGGTTTCAATTGCATCATTAAGACTCATTTGATGTGAAATGTCCCATGCATGGGGAGAGTCCGAATGAGTTGCAATAGCAATGATAGGAATCGGACATCTTAAATTGATATGTTTGTACAGAATATTATTGATTTCAGAGCTGAAGCCAATAAAATTTCCAATGCAATTTAATGTGATACATGTCCATTGTTCATATTAAATAGTTGAAGAGCAAATTTCAGAATGTGAAACTTCCCAAATGGCAAAGTGATTCTGGCCCAGGTTTGGCCCACGTCCCCCATTCCCCATTTTCATGGCCCACTTGCTACATGAGAGCCACATGTCACCAGAGGTGAATTTGGGCCACTATAGACTCACAAGCATGGCGATATCTTTACCAAAAGTGGGCCAGATCTGTTTTGTAATGTTCGGTTATCTTTTTAAATAAGTGGGCTGTTTTTGGTTCACGTGCAGTTTGCCCGCAGTAGCATGTCTCTGTATCTTAGATAGCTGCATGCCATTGGAGTCTGGGTGTTTACGGCCTGGTTGTGGCCAACAGCAGTTAAAAAACATAAAGCACCAGCTTTTGCAAAATCGGTGCCTATTTAATTGCTAAGAATGCTATTGTCACTGTGAGGTACAAGACGTGAGAGATTAGGACTGCAAGTGTGGATATGATGTATCTAATAAAATGAACAGAAAGCAAACAACATAAACCAAACATTAACGGAGAACAAACTAGGGAACAAAAAGAACTAAGCAAAAATTGCGACACCATGGAAATTAACGAGAAAATGTGTCCAAGACAGACACAAGGAAGTACGTAAGTAAGTGTGACTGTGAGACAGAGGCTTAAATACCCAGGGAAAGAGGGAACACCTGGGGAGTAATCAAGGGGCATGGGAACAAGAACAAGATCACATGGCTCAGGAAAAACAATATGAGATTAAATTGTTAAAGGAACAGATTTGGGTTTTTTGCTCTTGAGGCCCCCTAGTTTAATTCGTTTTTATCACACTGTGCCGTAATCAATAGGGAGGGGGAAGGAAGGGATGTGGTTTCCAACACTCCCCCAAAAGATACATAGAGCAGTTTCTGCTGGGCTGAGGCTGGAGTAGCAATGACAGAGGCTCTATTCTCCATATTACATGTGGCTAGAACATCACAATAATTTTAAAGTTGTAATTTTAAGGCAAAAATATTATGTAGTGTTCCTTTAATCAATACATTGTTCAACAGTAAACTGCAATCGAAGAAGATCTGTATCGAGCCTAAACAGCAGTAGATATTAACAGACAATGCTAGGAAATGATGTCAGAAACCCATATAATATACATCTAAGAGCTATTTAAAGAACTGAATATAATAGTAGTATATTTATTAGCACTGGATGAGATGCTTAAGGATCCCGGCTTCTGTTTAACTCTGACTCATACTTTTTACAGCATGAGCAGGTTAATAATTGACTAAAAATTCCCTTAACATTTGTGAGAATTGATAAGAACAACCACAGCACAAACACAGAGTCTCATTGCTGGTGTACAGACATGCAAAAGCCTCTGTTTACATGATGGTGTACTGTGGCTTCTCCCAGTTTATGTGCCACAACTACGTCAATCATTTGAATCACATAAAAAGGATCATAAATCTGATCCACGTTTCTGAAGTCTCTTTGCAGATGATTTGCCTGGTTTAAGGAAGTGTAATTCAACCAAGTCCAATCAGTTTTCAAAGGAAAAAGACACTTTTGCATAAAATATCACATAAGACAAGCCATAAAACCGTCCTACCACAATTGCACTTAGAAATATTGTGTATATTAAAACAATTAAAAAAGAAAATCACTGAATAACAAGTGAAAATCTGAAGAAAGTGTTCATTCAAGGTTTGTCTGGTACCCCACCATTCTCCAGATGAAGCAGTGGAGTGGGTGTGGTGTAAATATCACTGCTGGTAAACATGACACAATATAATGCATCATAGACAACAGCTGAGTTTGCATTAACTGGTTCCTCTTTATACTCTTTTTTTATCTATTTATTAGAAAACGAAACTATAAAAAAGTCAGTTTCTCCGGAACAGAGCCTCAGACCTGGGGCATAGATGCAGTACTTGGGCACCATTACCAAGTATATTCATACACTGCATTCATAAAACTGATCAAAAGGGTTATGCTATGCTAACAGTACCAGAGTGTATTGCTATTAATTTTATATTTTTATATATACTATATTAATTAACTAGTATTAATTGTCCCCATTTAAAGTTAACATATTAAGTAAAAATACCTCGTTCATTACCTTTAATGTAATTAGTACATTAACGTGTGAATCTGGAGCCCAACAAACCGCACACCGTGAAACAAGACCACCCAGTCTGTGTTTGTTGCCTGCTAAGACAGAAAAATGAGATTCAACACAAAGCTCTGACATTGTTCCACTTCTGACATCAAGTGCAGAGACTTTAGAAATGTCCCGCCCCTTCATCTGAGTCTGTCCAATCACAGCATTGGATCTGTGTTTATGTGAGTGCAGAAAAACAGATGCAACAAGCTCAGAGAAATAAGAGCAATGAGAAAATACAGAGAAGAAAGAGAACCGAGCGAAAACGGCTAAAAAAAACAGAGCCTCATCGCTTCTCACTGCAGTGCGCTCAGGGTCTGGGTGAACAGTGAGCGGCTCATTGTCATTTAAAGGAAAAGACTCAGGGCTGTTGGGACAAGGGGAGAACGCTGCTGTGGGGTTTGATCCTTGTGGGGTTTTGACAAAAGCATATGTCACTTTTTATATTATATCTGCTTTAAATCAATGTCTAACCCAACAGTCATTAAAGCAACGTGTCCTCAGTATGTTTCTCATTACAGACACATAGCAACTGTTTTCTAAACTTCCAAAAAAGTAATGCTCAGCTTCAAAAATGACAAGCAAACCTTGATGCTAATGTTAAAGTAATGAGTTTTTAAATATTTACATGTTGATCTTAATTAATCCAATTAAATGGCTGAATACTTCGAATAATTCGCTTGCATAAGATTCAGAATATCACCTGTAAGAAATTTATGAAAACAACTGAAAGAAAAGGATGCACAAATTATTCAGGAGTTTTTTAAATCATTTATCCATTCACCAGGCTGCACTCTTTACATCCCAAAAAGGGAAAGCATACAGTACAATGATCTAGATACACATTTTAGGAAAAGTAGGAAAAGATAAATATAATAATAGAAAAAAAACTTACCCTTAAAAGGAATATCCAGTGTTATAAACAAAAATCAAAACTGGCTGCTCCTTATAATCTGCTAAACCCTTAAAATCTGTGAAATTCAGGATTACACAGGTCAGCTTTCACTATAATTGATGCAATGAGCAAAAACATGCTCCTGTGTTCAGTGAAGAGAGGAATTTATGCAAAACTCGCCTCTAAAATGGAACCTGGACACGTTCCCAACCAGTAACAGGAACCATAAGTTTACACAAGGTGCTGTGGCTCTGAATGATTATGAAAAGGTGTAACCTACTTATATATGATATATACGTACGGAAAAATGATATGATCTTATGCACTCTGGTGAACTTGATGACTGCGTGTAATTGCAGTTTCCTGTCAACTTTCCACTTCTCTAAAAGAGTTTCAAAGAATCCTCTATTTGTAACAGTAATAATACAGGATAAAATGATCAGATGTAGTAGGATCTGACATTAAGGGGTTCATTTCAATAAGAGTGTCCTCGAAGTACCATAACCATTGTTTTAAAGAGTCGAAGAGACGTTAACCAGACCCTACAACATTGCAGTGTGTGCAAAACCAGACCCTAACACTGTGGTCCAATGTTGCAAATGTGTGCATTACACTGTTTATGTGAATAGCTGGTTGTGTTTTGGTAAGTCTTGTATAAGCTCAAATCAGTCCAGTACAATGTGCTAAAATTAGCATTAAAAATATAAATATAAAATAATAAAAAGACTATAATTTATTAATTTATCAACAAATCAACATTTTTCATCTCAAGATGATGTAACTAGGTAATGAATAATCACATTTGATTGGGAAATTATAACCTTAGCTAATTTCAATATAAAAATAGCATAAACCCATATAACACCATTAAGGATTTCATTCTTTTTCCACAGCAGATTATTTTTATTGTTGAATCATCCAAGCCTAGGCTGAGGTGGCTCAGGATATTAGTTTGGACAACTTTTTTTTCTCCTTGGAATCATAACATCCTGCATTAGCCTCTTTTTGGTTAGCAGCATGCTAGCCTTCTGGAAAAGTCCATAAAACTTGTCTGAAATGTTTACAAGAAGTGGACAAACAGTTCAGCAAACAGCCGTTTTACACGGTTGTTTATCAGAGGATGTCTAGAAACCTCCTTTGAGCCTCTCAGATGTGGAAGTGTACAAATAATTTGGGAATCTGAAAGCTGGATGCTACATACCATTATTACATACAGCTAAATCATACAACTAAAGGGCATTATTAGAAATAATAATTCGAATATTAAAAGTATTAGATGGAAAAATAAATTGGCCCCCAAAAATATTTGGACATTTGGAGTTTGGAGACCTTTATTTTGGAGATATAAATTCAAGTCTTTAACACAATGCTACCTATGGGATTCTAGTAGTATGTTAGTAATACTTGACCAACAGTGGAGCTCCCAGGAGGCCTAGGGTAATGTAATTTTCATAAAATTGGCCTAATTTTAATTGAATACGTGACAAAGCCACTGCAGGGCAGAACAGATCTCTCCCAGTAGTGTTTCCACATGAACATTGTTCAACACTGAACACTTACAGATCACGCTCAGTCTGGTTTCTTTAGCATCGTTAGCTAACTATAAGACTGATGACCCTTTTTTTGTGGCTGGTCTTAGTGGTGTAGAGATTCACAGATTGGCTTCACATTAACAATATTCTGTTGACATTACAGCTCTTAGACTCTTCTTAATCAGCAAAACTGTAGGAAACAACTATAACCAGACTCACTGTAGCCCAACATTTTCCAAACATTACCAGAAAACATTGTAGCACCTTTATTTTTAAGAGTGTGTATGTGTTAAAAATACTGCATGTGCTGAACTCATCCGACACAGACAATCTCCAGCTGTACTGGACCTGGTTCTCCAGACATTTTCTGGAGTTCATACTTGGAAACCTGCATTGATAAACAGGCCATTGTAGTTACACAGACAAACTGGGCCTTTGGTGTGGCTCCTGAAGCCCTCAACGTAACAAAGAAATCCAACTAATGCCAGCTTTACACAGAATGACTTTTCAATCGATTTCACTGTTCACGACGAATTTCCAACATCAAAATAAACACGTGAGGCTTGCTAGAGTTGTAGTGTGGTCCCATCATCTCTGTCATTTGATGTAAAGTGGTCAAAAGAGCTGTCTTAACTAATAAAGTCAACTGTGTTTAGTATTATCACAAGTTTTAAGTCTCTACAAAAAAGTCTGTGACTAAAACCTCAGTGAGATTGTCTTTAGATGCGAGAGGATGTTAGACTAATCTTTTAAAAGTCTTTTGAAAGTCTTCCAATGTATGGATAGGATAAGACGTCAAATCCATGAAATAAATTGGTGCGTAAATAAAGCATGAACTAAATGGTTTAAAATCTCAGTGGAGTGTTATTTTTGTAACAGATCAATAGGATCAGGACCGAAGGAACATGGTCTCGCTGTGATGTTCTCGACAGCTATTCACTTTAGTAATGAAAAATAAAATAAACACAAACACGTTACGTACAATTCAGAATGTATTTCCACATTATTAACTTTTATTAACAATGTATAAATAAGTACACGGCTGTACAACTGACATTGGACACAATAACAGAAACACCTAACCATGCACTAATGTGACGTACGTAATAAGAAGTTAATAAGAGAGCTCTTTACCTTCAGAGCAACATCCTGATGGAGTATGATGGAGGATCATGAGGATCTCTGTTTGCAGCACAGGGCTCAGCTGGCCCTAGAAGAAGGCCTCACAGTCTTTGGTTGTTATATAACACAGAGCAAACATTAGGTTTAGTAACACCCATAAAATGGCAGCCTGTGCAATCATCGATTCACCACGATGTTGGCAACAAAGACATCCTTTGACTTTTTCCACATGTAAACATTGACAAAAAGAAAAGAGGGAATGCAAATTATTAAAAGTACACTGTTTATTTTAATAACTTCTGTGTCCAAAGGTCTCTTACACCAGGGGTCTAGGTCACTAAGCTGGATTTATCTGCTTAGCCAGACAACTTTTTTACTTTTAACTGGGATACATCTAGACCAGTGGCGGATGCTGATCTTTCAAGGAGGGGAAGCTCAATTTTGGCCTCCATCATAAAATGTGTCGTTTATTTATACGTAAATTCTACCCTCTGTTCTTTTTTAAGAAAATGCTCTGTGACCCTGTCGTACCAACAAGGCGTCTTTTCCAGGGACTTGACTAGTGTCCTCTCAATGGCCAGCAGAGCTAGGCTGCTTAAACGGCCTTGGCCCATGTGAAGTGTGTCCGCCTGTGCTCCCACGGATCTTTACATCAAAGGATCGCTGATTCGCTCAATTCGCTGTCAATCAAAAAGGGATTGAGCCTCAGACAGATCATCCAATCATCATGCAGAAGCTGAGCGTCCGGGCCAGCCGAGGCCAGCCCACTGCCCCATAGACCCCCAGAGACGCTGAGCGTCCGATGGGCGGGACAAAGCCCAGCATTTATCCAATGACTCGTCTCGTTTTGCTGCACTTCGCTGCTTCGCTATTGAACTCTGTGGACGCTCAGCTTCCACACTGTTTATAGCACTGTGAAGCTGCGGGAATGATTGAGAGGAAAGCAGTGTCTTTACCAGTGATAAGAAGCTGATTCTGAACAAAAGTTGAGCGCGTTGTAGTGCATATTTATTCAATGACACGTACACACAACAGTGTATATTTAATCACTTATTTTTTAACATTTTAGGGGAAGCTAAGCTTCCCTTGCAGTCTTAGAGCAAACGCCTCTGGTCTAGACGGACTTATACCACATGCTTATGCTTGGTTAAGTTTGGGATTTGGGGCATAAACAACTCTTGAGCCAGTCAGGTTTGAGCTCCTGGCCAATCAGTGCTGAGCTTCTGAATATTGAAGGTTGAGCTTCTGATCAGAGCCGATTTTCTGGACTTCAAACCAATCAGGCTGTTAAAAGAGCTGATCTTTTGACCAATCAGGGTTACCAACTAGGACTAAGCTTCTGACCAATCAGCATTGAGCTTCTGAAGTTGCAAGTTGAGTAGTTACTTGGGAAAAATGAAGATTCAAATAAAAGTACCTTCCAGAAAACTAATTACATAAGCACAGGGGAACATCCAGAATCACACGCAGCTTATCAGCACACGACCTGACACCAGCGTCACACAGAGGCAGACTGAGTTCAACTTTTTCCAAGAGGTAAACATGCTTTAGTAATCGGAGAATATCAGTAACCACTGAATGAACAAAAAAAACCTACAGGTTATTACTCAGTGATCAGGTGCTGATGAGTCTCTCCCTGTGGATGAGTTTCCAAATGCCAGAACTGCAACTACCTCTGACTAACAATAAAGATTTACTCTGTAACTTCCCACTTCGCAGCCCTTAAACAAGCCTGAAGCTTCACTCACTCACGCAGTAATTTTAGCAGTTACTGCAAGAATCATCGTACATTGTGAAAGAACCAAACTTGGTTCTATTGAGCTGAAACCAAGCTTGGGCAGGGCCTTGTCCACATTGTTATCGCAATGCATGAAACAGCTATGTCATACTGAGATAATACACGCTCTGCAGCTCAGGCCAACACAGGAAGTCATAATTTTTTAGCAAGTGCTGAGTTGGTCATGTTTGTATTTGCTTCAGAAAAAGAGTCATGTCTCTGATAGTTCTGAGAGTGGCCACGTTCAACCCAAAGAGGACATCGTACCAGAAACAGAGGCATGACAGATACTGCAACACACAAAATGAACACCATAACCTATAGTTAACAGATCACAAGTTTGAGAACTTTTAAAATGTTTACATTTAATTCATTCATTGTCTGTAAAGTGTTTATTCTCTTCAGGATGGTTCTTCTCATTTCTCCATGCTGTGCTCATCACTGAAAACACACGGCAAGGACAGAGCATCTGTGCTTTGCCGGCTGAGCCGTGAGAAATGGAGGCATTTGGACGTCAAAGACCTCAGAACGTTGAAAAGTGTTAAAAGAGATGAGGATGTTGCTTTATTCCAGCTGCATAGGTGGGTAACACTGACTTATTTTTACTGTTTCGGATCACTTAAAGGAGACGTTTTGAAGCTCTGCATCTTTTAAGTTGGGATGGTATGTTTGGAAAAAAAACGACGGTCATGAGAAGCGAGAGAGAGAGAGAGAGAGAGAGAGAGAGAGAGAGAGAGAGAGAGAGAGAAAGTAGCATACTGGCAGCTTGTTTATTTACTCGTTTACTGACATCGGAACTTTGTAAACACATTAGACCTATTTGGAGCGCAAACCGACTGAAGAGCAGCAAATGCTAAGGAAATCTTATAAAAAGTGGTTGTTTTTTTCATTACAATTGTGAACGTCGCCTTTAAGGTGGAACTGACTTCATATTCAGGAGACGATGACTGTATGAAAGTAAACACAGACTGAAAGCGCTACAAAACCAAACAACTCGAGTTACAAATGAGTGTCTGTGGTAATTCAAACACTGAATAAAAAATCTGAGACAAATGAGAGAACAGCAGTTCCCCAGAATCATCAACGTTGCCTGTAAGTAATTAAGATATTTCTTCTGACGTGCCTGACCCAATGACCAAAAATAGTTCACTACAAAAATGAGGACTACTGAGCATCTGTCCAGGAGGTCTAGGAGCCTCAGTTTGTTTATTTTTAAACTCAGTTTCCATTATTTTGTCCACCCCCTGTCTTTCAAGCAACCAGTAACGTACCAAAGACCTTTCCGTAGAAGGTCAGTGATGAGAATCAAATGGCCTGACAAGGCCAGTCCCCTGTCTGTTGCCACTGCGGTGCCCTGTCCCCTTGGTCAACTTGCCTCCCAGTTTTGTGGATGGTGCTGATGTGAATAACCCCGACCCCTGGGTAGTTGGTCTTCACCCTGCGCTTCAGGAGGCCCTTCAGGTTCCCTTGGAAAGCAGCCGAGGAGAAATAAAATGTGATGGGGTCGAAGACGGTGTTGACGGTGCTGAAGAGCAGGGCGTCGGATCTCCAGCTCACATCTGCCTGGATGATGAATCCCTGGATGTGCGTGATGTTGTAGGGCAGGAAGCAGAGCACAAAAACCAGCAGTGTGCCCACGGCCATGCCCACCGCCCGGCGCCGCTTCCCTTCATTGAGACCAGACGTCCGGCGTAGGATGAGGATGAACCTGGTGTAGCAGAAGGTGCAGACGAGGAGAGGAAGGACGTAGAGCACAAGGCACAGCTCCAGCCGCATGGGCAGCACTACGTCCAGCTGAGACTGGGTGAAGTTGTTGTAGCATTCCTGGACGTGGGTCTCTCCTTTGGTCAGGTGGTCCACGATGTAGACGAAGCAGAGGTGGGTGGACGTGGTGACCCAGATTAAGCCGCTGCAGATGACGGCGTAGAGAGGCTTGCGATGCACCTTGTACTGGACGGGGAAGGCCACGCAAAGATACCGGTCCACGCTGACGGCCATCAGTAGGACCGAGCTGGTGTAGATGGTGGAGAAGAAGAAGAAGGTGGTGATGGGGCACAAGTAGCCAGGGAGGAACCAGTGCATGTTCGACGCTGCCTCGTACATCTTCAGAGGAAGGATGAGCAGGAACAGGAGGTCGGAGATGGTCAGGTTCAGCAACAGGATGTCCGTAGGGGTGGGCTTCTCGCAGATCTTCTTCACAAAGGCGTAGAAGGCGAGGACGTTGGCCGGGAGTCCGATCATGAAGGTGAGGATGTAGACGGAGAGGATCACTTGCCCAGACACCATCGCTCTAAGAAATACATTTTAAAAAAATGGATTATTCAACAAGGTTAAAGGTTTACAAGCCCTGGTCGGTCCGTGCTTTGTTTGACCGAGGTAATGAAGGGTCTGTAATGCTTCTATAAAACACTCAGTATAAACACATAATTGCACAAGTTAGCTTAACCTTAACGCAGATTAAAACCATGGGATAATGTCTGTGTATGCGTTGCCTGGCAACCGTAGTGCACTCTTAAAGAGGAAGGCCATCAAATATTGTAAATTTCATTATAACATTAGGGCTCTCTGCTGCACAAATTGAATGAGGAAATCATTAGTAATCATTCCTCTACATAGACTATAATAACTATCTATCTATCTATCTATCTATCTATCTATCTATATATTTGTGTGTTGCAGTCACACAGCTCCAGGGACCTGGAGGTTGTGTGCTCGATTCCCGCTCCGGGTGACTGTCTGTGAGGAGTGTGGTGTGTTCTCCCCGTGTCTGCGTGGGTTTCCTCCGGGTGACTGTCTGTGAGGAGTGTGGTGTGTTCTCCCTTTGTCTGCGTGGGTTTCCTCCGGGTGACTGTCTGTGAGAAGTGTGGTGTGTTCTCTCTGTGTCTGCGTGGGTTTCCTCCGGGTGACTGTCTGTGAGGAGTGTGGTGTGTTCTCCCTGTGTCTGCGTGGGTTTCCTCCGGGTGACTGTCTGTGAGGAGTGTGGTGTGTTCTCCCTGTGTCTGCGTGGGTTTCCTCCGGGTGACTGCCTGTGAGGAGTGTGGTGTGTTCTCCCTGTGTCTGCGTGGGTTTCCTCCAGGTGCTCCGATTTCCCCCCACGCTCCAAAAACACACATTGTTAGGTGGATTGGTGACTCAAAAGTGTCCCTACGTGTGAGTGTGAGTGAGTGTGTCGCCCTGTGAAGGACTGGCTCCCCCTACAGGGTGTGTTCTGAACTGGATAATCGCTTACAGACAACGAATGTATGAATTAACAAACATTTTTTTTTGTTCTGTAATGTTTCTCGTGGATTACAGTAATGTCTTTACAGAGCAGTGTAGGACAATTTGTCCAAAGATTTTTGAAAGAAAGGTTTGAATCATTATATATACTGCTCATTTTATAATATCGCGCAGTTATATTCGTTATGTTTCTAAAGTGGACAGACGTTCAGTGAGATTTCAACCAAATCAACCAAAACATTAAAACCACCTCCTTGTTTCTACACTCACTGTCCATTCTCTAGGCTCCACTGACCATAGAGCAACGATTTGTAGTTCTACAGTTACAGACTGTAGTCCGCCTGTTGCTCTGCATGCTTTATTAACCCCCTTTCACCCTGTTCTTCAGGGTGAAACAGTCAAGACCCACACAGGACCCTCAGAGCTGCAGTGACACTGAATGTGATGCTGTAGTTTTTGGTGTGTGTTGAGTTTGTGGACATTGTGTGGATCAGACACAGCAGTGCTCCTGGAGTTTTAAAGCCTCTGAGAATAGTCCACTATCCAAAAGCATCCAGAATCCAGTGTCCACTGATGAAGGACTAGAAGAGACACACACAGTGCAGCGACAGATGGTCCGTGACTTTACATCTACAAGGTGAACCAACAAGGGAGGAGTGGACAGTGAGTGCACACAGTGTTTAAAAACTCCAGCGACTGCTGTGTCTGATCCACTCTACACCAGCACAACACACACTGACACACTGCAGCACTGAGAATGATTCACGAGAATGGGGGTCCTGGGCATTGAGGAACAGGATGAAAGGAGGTGAAAATAGATGGACAATAGTCTACTTGTAGAAGTACAAAGTGCTTCTGTTTGGTCAGTGGAGCTAATAAAATGTAAAAACGATTGTAGAAACACAGAGGTCATTTTAATGTTACGGTTGATAGTTGTTGACATTAGGTTACTGTTCACCGTGCAGTAAAATATTAAAATTAAAATGTAATTAGACATATTTACATCAAGAAAATGAACGTGTCTTAAAATTCTTAAGGTCACCAATTTGTGTCTTTTACTCTTTCTGTTTTTAACTCAAACTTTGAAGCATTGTATAGATACAGCATTCATTTTGAACAGTGTATGAATAAATTGTACTTACATTAATCCCAGTGCCAAGCCACGGAGGAGCTGTTCTTTCCTGTGTTTGTTTGTGCCCTTCCTTCTCCTGCTACATCCCTGGAAATATTTCAGAACAAAACCCTTACAGTGGACTTCCTTTGTAAGTCTTTCTTGAGGTGTCCCTAGAGGATGCTTCTGGATTTGGTCTTCACCAGGAGTCCGTCCGTGGTCCGAGGAACCTCTCGGTCAAGTCCTAGAGGCGGTAGTTCCTTCTGCCCAAGTAATGAACACAAATAAATGAGAGCCATAAAACCCTGAGAGACTTTTATGAGGCAGCAGGGCCATCTGTTTTTACACAGCACTGTGTGGAGTGCTGCTCTTAATAATCTTCCTGGAGCACGTGATGCCATCTGTTTATGTTGGGAGCTACATGTAAGATCAAACAAGGAAAGGATCATCCATACCTGTCCGCTCTGTTGAGCTCATGTTTCCTGCTGGATTTGCTCGTGTTTTGAATGGATGTTTCCACTGACACTGGATGTAAACACAGCGTTGACTGTTTGGTTAATGAAGCTCACACAGTGTAAATGATGAATGTTATTGTGGCTAGTTAACATTGATTTATTGTGCTGCCACGCAGCTCCAGAGTCTCGGGGCGTGGGGTGTGCTGTGTTCTCCCTGTGTCTGTGTAGGTTTCCTCCAGGCTCTCAGGCTTCTTCACACAGTCATTGTCCACAAGTGTGAGTGTCTGAAACTGTCCACAGGTGTGTGTGTGTGTGTGTGTGTGAGTGACAGGGTGAGCGTGTGAAAATGTCCACAGGTGTGTGTGTGTGTGTGTGTGTGTGTGTGTGTGTGTGTGTGTGTGTGTGTGAGAGAGAGTGACAGGGTGAGTGTGTGAAAATGTCCACAGGTGTTTGTGTGTGTGTGTGTGTGTGTGTGTGTGTGTGAGAGTGACAGGGTGAGTGTGTGAAAATGTCCACGGTGTTTGTGTGTGTGTGTGTGTGTGTGTGTGTGTGTGTGTGTGTGTGAGAGAGAGAGTCACTGGGTGAGTGTGTGAAACTGTCCACACGTGTGAGTGTGTGAAACTGTCCACAGGTGTGAGTGTGTGAGTGACTGGGTGAGTGTGTGAAACTGTCCACAGGTGTGTGTGAGTGACTGGGTGAGTGTGTGAAACTGTCCACAGGTGTGTGTGTGTGTGTGTGTGTGAGTGACAGGGTGAGCGTGTGAAAATGTCCACAGGTGTGTGTGTGTGTGTGTGTGTGTGTGTGTGTGTGTGTGTGTGTGTGTGAGAGAGTGACAGGGTGAGTGTGTGAAAATGTCCACAGGTGTTTGTGTGTGTGTGTGTGTGTGTGTGTGTGTGTGAGAGTGACAGGGTGAGTGTGTGAAAATGTCCACGGTGTTTGTGTGTGTGTGTGTGTGTGTGTGTGTGTGAGAGAGAGAGTCACTGGGTGAGTGTGTGAAACTGTCCACAGGTGTGAGTGTGTGAGTGACTGGATGAATGTGTGAAACTGTCCACACGTGTGAGTGTGTGAAACTGTCCACAGGTGTGAGTGTGTGAGTGACTGGGTGAGTGTGTGAAACTGTCCACAGGTGTGTGTGAGTGACTGGGTGAGTGTGTGAAACTGTCCACAGGTGTGTGTGAGTGACAGGGTGAGTGTGTGAAACTGTCCACAGGTGTGAGTGTGTGAGTGACAGGGTGAGTGTGTGAAACTGTCCACAGGTGTGAGTGTGTGAGTGACAGGGTGATTGTGTGAAACTCTCCACAGATATGAGTGTGTGAGTGACAGGGTGAATATGTAAATTGTCCACAGATGTGAGTGACTGGGTTAGTTTGTGATGCTCTGTGTTATATTAGTATTAAATCACATTGTAATAGTAAATAAAAATAGGTGATTTGTACATTTGTAATAAAACCATGTCAGCCTTCATCACGTCAGGGCTGCTTTACCATCGCAGCAGAGATTAAAACTCATCGGAGGACATATGTTAGTTATTTACACTCATTTAATGTGAATGGATCTCATGTTATTGTTTTCACAGGTAAACACTGTAAAGTAAATGGCGGCTGTAGGTGGTGTCACTACCACAACTCTACAGGATCTCAGGGCCCTGGGTTCGATCCCCCCTCAGTGTTCTCCCTGTATCTGCAGGGGATTCTTCCAATGCCTCCTCTAGAAGAATATTTGTGGAGATACAATACTCTAACTTCAATATATTTAAATAAATATAAATGTAATGGGGGCGGCACGGTGGTGCAGCAGGTTAGTGTCGCAGTCACACAGCTCCAGGGACCTGGAGGTTGTGGGTTCGATTCCCGCTCCGGGTGACTGTCTGTGAGAAGTTGGTGTGTTCTCTCTGTGTCTGCGTGGGTTTCCTCCGGGTGACTGTCTGTGAGGAGTGTGGTGTGTTCTCCCTGGTGGTGTGTTCTCCCTGTTCCTCCGGGTGACTGTCTGTGAGGAGTGTGGTGTGTTCTCCCTGTGTCTGCGTGGGTTTCCTCCGGGTGACTGTCTGTGAGGAGTGTGGTGAGTTCTCCCTGTGTCTGCGTGGGTTTCCTCCTGGTGCTCCGGTTTCCTCCCACAGTCCAAAAACACACGTTGGTAGGTGGATTGGTGAAAAAAAGTGTCCGTAGGTGTGAATGTGTGTCTGTATTGCCCTGTGAAGGACTGGTGCCCCCTCCAGGGTGTATTCCCGCCTTGCGCCCAATGATTCCAGGTAGGCTCTGGACCCACCACGACCCTGAACTGGATAAGCGCTTACAGATAATGAATGAATGAATGAATAAATGTAATGTTTTCATGTTTATTGTTGCATTTACCACAACATTACATTATCAATAATGGACTGATCCCACCCATTAGGTGCTAGCATGGAGAACACTAGCAGCTAATTCTGATGCATGCTTGGAGGAGAATCCTAACCAGAAAATGTACTGAGAAGATGTAATGGGGCCGAGGAAAGACCGCCATATACACCCAGAAAGAGAGAGAGAGAGAGAGAGAGATCTAAGCCAATGCTTGGATGCCTCAGATTTATAATTGTTAATTTTTAATATATTAATCTTACACATTTCTGGAACAATTACAAATATTCAGACATAAAAACACAAGCAGTTTGGTCAATACTTAATTTCATATGTTGCCTGATGTACAAAAATATATATATTTATACACTTTGAATGATAAACTATGTTTATTTCATTAACATTAATATATACATGTGTGCTCTATATATTTAATCCTAAATCTAGTAAGACACATACAAAACAAGTAAATTTAATTCAATCTCAGTACACAATTCTCGATCAGCGAAGGCATAATGCTGCAGTCTGAGGCATTTCCTGGACGAGGGTGTGGTCATCATGAAGACAGCAGTGTTTCAGTAATTCTCATAGATGTCATTGTCCTAATGAAAAGAAATATGCACTGTTTTAGAAACCAACTTTCATTTTAATTTATGGTGAAAACCATTACGCAACTGCTTCATTTTCATGAGTCATATAAAAAGTCTATAAATCTCAGTATATTATCAGAGGGATCTTTTTTTGTGATTTTATTATTAAAACTTCCTTTTATTTCAGGGTTCCTCCTAACAGTTTTACCAAGAACCCTGCAGAGATACTTCAATCCAAGTTCTGTCACTGGCTACACGTTCTGCCTCCTGGTTTAAGGGCGGACAGAAACAATTGTGTGAAAAAGTTTGGGTGTGAAAAGCCATTATTAAAATCTTTTAATGATATTTGGTATTTTTGGACATGTTTTCCTTGGACTTTCCACTTGTTTATGCAAACAGACAATCTATTATCTTAAATTTCCCACTTTCTAAAAAACTATCTGTTAAAATATAAATAGCTTGTAATCAATGGCCATTTTTACTTAAGAACACACTCTTTTATGTCAATATGTTTCTATTAGTACAGCGATCACGTAAGAAACTACAGTGTTTGAACAGAAGAGTATGACACAGTTAAATATTTTTTATACTGCCTAATTTTTAGACATAATGCTGTACCTTAGTCGTCCCGAAAATGGTTGTGGAATTAGCGTAGATATCACCTTCGGTCGCATCATCGTTCCCATAGATATTTTCAGTCACCCTCACTTCGCAAGTCTTATGCTCCTTGATTTCATGAAGATTCCTGTGTGTATGTGAGCTAAATTCACAAATCCAGAGTTCAACATCACACAGTAAGCATAAATTAAACATGGCCGTCCTCCATTTTATGCAGAAATACATATTAAGTCATTTAAATGCTAATAATTCAAATGCTACCTTGAGGTATCTTCAGAAGAAGACCGGCATCTGTATTAAAAAAGACATAGAACAAAACATCTAGTGAATAATTTAAACTCATGAATAAAACTAACAAAATATTACCAGGTCAATATTTTATTTGAAAAAAACAACAACCCAGATGTAAACAATAATCCAAGACTTGTTACTGTGTGCTGGAGCTACGAGGCTAACAACTTTAGCTACAGTATAAGCTAACCAGACGTTAGCAAGGTTAGCAGTGTTAGCCTCCTAGCTCCAGCAAAGTCAGACAATCAGAGCCTGGCCACTTTCAATTTCTCACATTATGTCAAAAAATTAGAGGGCTCTCTTTAGCTAGCCCTCAATGAAAAGAGTTAGAATGTTAATAACAAATTAATTAATTTAAACTTCTCTTGACATGATTTAGCTTAGGTTAGGGTTAGTAAAAAATGATTTTACATTCTTTTAAAATGTCATTAACAAAATATTGATATCTGTATTGGTGACAGAATAATACTAATTTATTGTTGTCATTATGTGGAGAAAACTGAAAACTGTACCTATTTCTCAAGCAGATGGCCACCCCAACACTTAAAAAGATGACAAACGCCACAGCTCCAACACCAGCCATTAATCCAATATATCCTGTGTTTACAAATGGTTTTAGGAAAAGAAATAGTTTAGAAAAATATTTACTATTGTTTCCCCCGTTTCTGCAAAAGTATTTGATCAAATAAAACCTGTTAAGTGCGTCGAATTTGCTTCTTCAGTTTTGTGCTGGATCTCTGTGGCTAATGGAGTTTGAGGTAGTAAAGGAAGCTTGTGTACAAGAGTTAATGTTCTGTAAACTGCATGCCAAAAGCACCGTATTGTTTTATCTTAGCAGAACTTGCAGGTCGACTTTGTGTGGTTTCTGATGGTGTATATTGTAGCTATGAAAATGATCTCAGTACAGTAGAAAAAACACATCTGTGCCAAATCTTGAGCTCTGGTAATGGCAAGAATACACAACACACCTGAGATCTGAGGAGCTGAGGACAAAAAAAAAAGATGGCTAAAATAAAGAAATAAATTGATTTTAAGAATAAAAAGAACTAACAAATACATATAATTTAATCTTCACAAAAAGAACGCTTGTCCATTTTAATACATTGTAATTTGTATCGGCACAATATAAACTTACCACAATTAGCACTTTTCCACTGGAACTGTTTCAGTTTGTGAACTAAATTTGGAAACCTTCGGCATATTTCCACCAACATAAACTGGCTCGCCAAACAGAAAAGTTAGTTCCCAACTGGAACCAAAGAAGAGTGGGTTTTTTTTAGCACAAACCGTGATGTCGTCCGTGAGCATATCAAGATTCAGTAACTCAAGAAAGAGCTGGACTGGGCAATTTACACTGTTTCATATGAATAAATAATAGGAAATAAAACAGGAACATGCTCCGTTTGTGTGTGTTTCTGGGGCTGTGTTTGGTGTGATACCATGCGCGTTGCTCAGAGCCACAGCTCTTGGCTACATTTCTTCGCTGTTCACAAGCTCAGCAGGACGACTCTGAACTCAGCAACATTTACTCAGTATTATACCTCACCCTGGTGTGACTCCAACGTAAACAAAGAATAAACAATGACCCTGTCATAACAGTTTATCTTTGGCTCTTGCACTACATTCAGCCACAGCGATGCCCCCCACTGATGACGTATTCCTGGTTCCCCTCTAAACGTGTAGAAACATGGGCTCGTTCACTGGAAACAACCAGTGTTCCAAGAATCAGGGATCCAAAGAGTTCAAGAACCAGAGTTCTTTTGGTGGAAAAGCGCTAAATGTGAGATCTTACTGGAATGCAATAAACACCTTTTACTTGCATTGACTGATCAACTGCCACTGAAGCAAGGGGTAAAACCAGGAGAAATGTCACTTTAGATTTGAAACATTAGAACATTCAGTACCTTCCAGCGAATGTTGGACGGGAATCTCGTACATCTTTGTGCCCACGTCATTAGACGCTATACAGGAGACATTGCCAGTGATGGGTCCCGTTAGCTCAGATATTGCTATTCGTCCGGAATAATACGTTGTTTTATTGAAGTGTGGAAGGACAACAGTGTGTCCATCAGTTGTCCAGGAGATGTTCGCTTTGGGCTCAGCCTCTACTCGGCACTCACAATATACACTTCCAGCTTTCTCCCAACAAACAGACTCTTGCAAGATGGCGGGTGGGACTGAAAGGTGGGAAAACTAGACATAAGCTCTTCATATAAATAACTCGAAAGCTAAAGGTACAGCATCAAGCAGCCAAACCTCACACTTATTACCACACGTTCCTCAAATTTCCCTCAGTTTGTAATGCAATTGGCTGGAATTTAGCAATGCAATGTCAACTAAACAAATTACCAAACAACCAAGGGAATACTCACAGTGGACATTCAGCAGTGTTGGCACGGATTGACCTCGTCCGACCGAGTTGCTGACACTGCAGGAGACTGACGTATCTCGCTGGACATCCCGAAGAGTAAATGTTTCATATTTATGTGCACTGTGGCTCGTGTTGGTTTTCTGGTGTGTGATCAGCCACTCGTAGTGAGTCGGTGGAGGGTAGCTGTCACTGCTACAAGTGAGTGTGAGATTTTCACCCTCAACCACACTTCTCTCAGCACCCACTATTTTTACACTTGCAGGGGCAGCTGTGAAAATATAGGGAATGTAAACTGTATTCGCGGTTAAGAAGTGTTTCATTTATCAAAAGTTAAAAAGGGGAAGTGCAATAACAAGGAAACTACTGATCTGTCTGAAATGATACTGTGTTCAGTGCCAAACAACAACAACAACAACAACACATGAGTACATGACAAGTAAACAACACTTAACGTTACCGCCACAAGATAGTCTAGCAGAGTAGGTACCATGCAGTGGAAAAGTGCCATATATGTGTCCAGTTACATGAAGCTTAGTCTACAATAAGCTTCCATTACTTGTTAGCATGATTAGCCTCATAGCTTCAGCTCAAAACTAAAGAAGCAAACTTCAGCCGCTAGACATTTCTTGACTGACTGACTGCCACTGGGGTAAGATAAGGTGTGTCTGGTGCAGTCTCATACAACATGGAGAAATGCTTTACCTTTTGGGTGGAGCTGGACTGTCATCTGGAAAGTGGTTGTTTTCAATCTGTTAGAAGTCTTACAGGAGACACTGCTGGCCAGTGGTCCTGTCATCTCTGACACTGTTATTCTTCCATTCTGCACATTCTTGGTGTTGTATTGTGAGAGGGGAGTGTCACGTCCATCAACGATCCAGGAGATGGAGGCTTTGGGCTCAGCTTCTGCTTGGCACACACACTTCATGTTTCCAGCCTTCTCCAAGCACACAGAGTCTGACAAGACAGTGGGTGGGACTAAAACGCAGGAAAAACAAATATGACCCTGGACTTCTGGTAACCACAGACCGGACTGTGTAACCTACAAATATCTGGGATTTTATTTCACTGTGGGGTTATAAAAACTGGAACAGGGTTGTGTAATTATTCTTCAGACCACCACACAGGCCCAGGACTCTTCACACACAGGCCTCGCCGGAAACTATAATTACATTCTCAACCTATCGTACAATATGTGGGCAGTTCATCATCATTTTTGCTGATCTCAGTATCGTGTTTACTGTCATGTTTGTTTACATAACACATCTATATTTTAGCTGCAGGCTCTGTTTCTGTTTATTACATTTAAACTTTTTAAAAATCCCAATTCCACATGAAGGACCAAAAATAGCATAACAATCAATCAATCAATCAATCAATCAATAACATATAATCAATATATAAATAAATTAATAATTATTTTTGTAATGAAAAGTACACCAATAAAAATAATTTATATTAACAAATGAATATATGATGCGATTACATTTATTTATTTAAAATGTATAAACATTATTTAAATATGTACTTTTCATGACAAAACATGCATTTATTTATTTATATATTAAAGCATTTCTCTGTTTATTAAATTATATTTATTTAATTCTCATAATGTCAGTATATTTTTAGTAATAAAATAAGTTCTTGCTAAAAGTTAATAGCTCATTAAAGAGGTGTAATTGCATTATTATGTTATTTTTTTATCACTTCATCATTGGAATAAAATGGTCTTAAACATGACATTAATATTATTTACTGTGAATATTTCTGGGACTAAATATTGAGCACAAAAAAAGTCTATTGTGAAGGGGCCATTCACACAGTATCACTGTTCCATAGTGTCCTTACTGCAGTTATTTCCTGCAGTCAAAAATAGCCTTGTTGATCTAATAAACTTAACCACGTGCATGAAAATGTAGGTATTCCAGTTATTGATGCACTCAAAAGCTACCTGAGTAGTAACCGAGCCCCCTGGTGGACAATTTCCAACCTGCCAAACTGGGATTAAAGGACCCTGGTCTATGACTGTTTATTCATATCAACTGAATTCCCAAGTGGTTTTATGCTAGTGCGATTTACTAACGTTTACAGGCACTAACCAAGAGGACAGAGGTTAAAGAGTAGGGTCTCAAACCTTCTGTCTGTTCCCAGGGCCCTTGTAACACAACGTCAACTAAACAAACAAACAAGGAAATACTCACAGTGGACATTCAGCTGTATTGTCTTGGACCGACTTTCTCCTTCGGAGTTACGGACACTGCAGGAGATGGACGTGTTTCGTCTGACGTCTCGAAGCGTTAGTGTTTTTGATTTGCTGGGGTTTCTCTCAGATGTAACAAACCACCCGTATTCAGTCGGTGGTGGATCACTCTCACTGTTACAAGTGAGTAAAAGAGTTCCACCCTCATCTACAGTCAGTGGGCCGTCTACTTTTACATTTACAGGGGCATCTGTGAAAATACATCGAATTCAGACCACATTATTTTGGCCTAAACACTCTGTAGAAGAATGTCAACATCAGAAATGGACACGTAGGGATGTGTTTAACTGTGGGACTACACTTTCAAATCTACAGAGACGTGGAAATAAGTGATGTGGTGTGATAACGAAATTGAGAGTCTAGAACACATGACCCTTCAGTGAGGAGGGTCTGGGAAGTAGGTCAGAAGGTGAAGTTTACAGCCAGCATTTTAAACACATTAGCCACCTCCACTGCTTCATTCATTCATCTTCTGTAACTGTTTCATCCTGTTCAGGGTCGTGATGTGTCCAGAACCTAACTGGAATCAGTGGGAACAAGGCATCGCACACACACACTCACACCTGTCACTTCCACGGTCATCTCCAGCTGAAGGGAATATTCCAATGATATTTTAGAGTTTGAACTTGTCACCCGTCTGTCAGTCTGGGGATCACAACTGAAATGAAATGAAGTAAAAACACGACTGTGGACTTTACTCACATAAGACGTTAAGCCGAACGTCTTTTTTTGAAGAGATGTCACTCTTGCACTCGAGATATTTTCCATGGTCTTGGCGAGTTGACATGAACTCTGCACGTGCCACAGAAGTCCAGTATCCCCCAGACTCTCCTGTTATGGTCAGTGTATTTGAAAGGGGAGTTAACCCTGTCCATGTAATCTGCAGTGAGGGGGAGGGGCAGGAATGACGAACACTGCAACTGGCGGAGAACAGTTTCCCATCCTTCGGTGTGCTGTCTAAGGAAATGCTGATCCTAGGGTCCTCTGTGAGGAAGAAATAATTATTAATGAAATACAGTCAGTGTACTTCATTCATTCATTCATTCAATCATTTTCTGTAACCACTTCATTCTAATCAGTAGCCCAGTGTGTCCAGAGCCTAAGAAGGCAGGAACATATCCTGGACATGATGCTGGTCCATCACAGTCACCCTGTCACTCACACACACATCTGTGGACAGTTTCACACACTCACCCTGTCACTCACACACACATGTCTGTGGACAGTTTCACACACTCACCCTGTCACTCACACACACACATGTCTGTGGACAGTTTCACACACTCACCCTGTCACTCACACCTGTGGACAGTTTCACACACTCACCCAGTCACTCACACACTCACCCTGTCACTCACACCTGTGGACAGTTTCACACACACACACACCCAGTCACTCACACACACACACCTGTGGACAGTTTCACACACTCATCCAGTCACTCACACAGTCATCCTGTCACTCACACCTGTGGACAGTTTCACACACTCACCCTGTCACTCACACACACACACCTGTGGACAGTTTCACACACTCACCCTGTCACTCACACACACACACACACCTGTGGACAGTTTCACACCATCACCCATTCACTCACACACTCACACCTGTGGACAGTTTCACACACTCACACCTGTTCACTTTAATGGTTCAGTTGAAACCGTGTACTCACCAACTTTAATTTCAATGTATTTGTATGGGTCGGAATTTTCGGGATAGATCCATGGATAGATGTATACTCCGTTGTCCTCTGACCGGACGTTGTCGATCTTTAGGCTGCAGTTTCCCTGGCTGGAGTATCCGGGCACTGATGTTCTTCCTCTAAACTCACCCAGTATATCTGAAGTTTTTCCGGAGTACACTATAGGGTACCCCATCTTTTTATACTTGTACCAGACCACTGAAGAGTGTGACTGTGTGCGGCACGGCACCATCACACAGCTGCCCTTCACAGCTATAACTGACCCAGGCACAGACACATCCCAGCAATCACAGCAGCTCAGCACCGACACTACGGAGACAAGAGCAGAGTCTGTTCAGGGCCCCTGGGTCTCCACCGACCACCACTCGGACAGTAGTAATCAGTAAAACTGCATACTGACACCTGGTGGCCTGGATGTGAACATGGTCGCCCCCATGTGGGAGACCCCTCTCATGTGAAAAACAAACAGGAATAATAATCACTTCCATACACTGGTGATAAAATGGCTTAAATAATGCAAACCGTATCTGAAAATGAAAAACGGTTTAAATAATTTCAGAGCACTTCTATTGCTCCAATTATCCACACAATGTGAGTGTATTCAAAAGACAAAGGAAACATGGAAGAAACTGAGTTTTTGTTTTGGACCTTCACAAAAAGTAAGACTGAAATAAATTGTGTTCTGTGAACTACTAAACTAGGTTTTACACTGGGTTTCTCTTTAGTCACAGGCCAAATAAAGTCATGATTTACACAACAGCGAGCTTTACCCACAAAGACGAGTCTGAGAGCTCTGCATCTGTCCATTTTCAAAACCTAGAGAGGAAAGAAGAAGTTATCAGATCAGAAATGTGTAAATGAGCTGATAAAATATTCTGAGAATACGATCCTCAGTGTTAACCTCAAAAAACTTTTCACCATTTCACACCAAACAAAAATTATAATATATAATGTGTGTGTTTGTGTGTGTGTGTTTGTGTGTTTGTTTGTGTGTGTGTGTGTGTCTGTGTGTGTGTGTGTATTGACACTTGTCATTCAGTATGAAAAATGAACAAATTAACCACACAGTTGTCACTTCTTAAGGCTGAAGCTTTAAATAATGCATAAATAAATATAAAAAAAACATATCTATTTAAGATCATTTTATTTATATTTGCAGATTTTATCCATTTTAAAATGTGACAAAAATAAGTGAAAATTCTAGTATTTACTCGGACACAGGGAGAGCATCGGACACAAGGAGAGCATCGGACACAGGGAGAGCATCGGACACAAGGAGAACATCAGACACGGAGAGCATCGGACACAAGGAGAACATCGGACACAGGGAGAGCACTGGACACAGGGAGCGCATCGGACACAGAGAGAACATCGGACACAGGGAGAGCACTGGACACAGGGAGCGCATCGGACACAGAGAGAACATCGGACACAAGGAGAACATCGGACACAGGGAGAGCACTGGACACAGGGAGAGCATCGGACACGGGGAGAGCATCGGACACAGGGAGAGCACTGGACACAGGGAGAGCATCGGACACGGGGAGAGCATCGGACACAAGGAGAACATCAGACACAGGGAGAGCACTGGACACAAGGAGAGCATCGGACACGGGGAGAGCATCGGACACAAGGAGAACATCGGACACAGGGAGAGCACTGGACACAGGGAGAGCATCGGACACAAGGAGAACATCGGACACAGGGAGAGCACTGGACACAAGGAGAGCATCGGACACGGGGAGAGCATCGGACACAGGGAGAGCACTGGACACAGGGAGAGCATCGGACACGGGGAGAGCATCGGACACAAGGAGAACATCAGACACAGGGAGAGCACTGGACACAAGGAGAGCATCGGACACAGGGAGAGCATCAGACACAGGGAGAGCATCAGACACAGGGAGAGCATCGGACATCGGACACAGGGAGAGCATCAGACACAGGGAGAGCATTGGACACGGGGAGAGCATCGGACACAAGGAGAACATCGGACACAAGGAGAACATCGGACACAGGGAGAGCATTGGACACAGGGAGCGCATCGGACACAGAGAGACGGACACAAGGAGAACATCGGACACAGGGAGAGCATTGGACACAGGGAGCGCATCGGACACAGAGAGACGGACACAAGGAGAGCATCGGACACGGGGAGAGCATTGGACACAAGGAGAACATCGGACACAGGGAGAGCCTCGGACACAAGGAGAGCCACGGACACAGGGAGAGCTTCAGACACAGAGAGAACATCGAACACAGGGAGAGCTTCAGACACAGAGAGAGCTTCAGACACAGAGAACATCGGACACAGGGAGAGCATCGGACATAGAGAGAGCATCGGACATAGAAGTATTAACAGAGTAAATTACTGCTACAGTGTAGCTCAGGCTTAAATAACATACACCCCATGTTCCAGCTTCAACAATGTTTCAACAGATAAATGTAGGGATTAAGCGAGGTATATGAGGAATCAGAGGTTCTCTCTCTCTCTCTCTCTCTCTCTGTATGTGTGTGGGCAACTTTTCTCTCTGTCCCATGGCCCTTTATTTCTGCCCCTTATTTATCCTTCGTATAACAGGGGCCCTTTATGTTTTTCAAAGTAAAAATGTCACCACCCACTCCACTCAGAAATGTGTTGAGTTCCATGACACGCTGCACATGTTTAAACCTGTTGGTGACTGAACAATGTTCACAGGTCACATCAAAGTGCTTTTACACAGTGAAAAGAAACAGTAAAAAGCAATTAGAGAAAACAGAGAAGTGGTAAACATGGCCTCTGTAGCTCATCTGTAAATCACTGTAGTAACTCCTTCGTCCGATAAAACAAATATAATTCAAACCCATCACTGTGGTCTGTGCAAACGTCAGTGTTAAAAAGAAGGCTCTGAATTTATTTTACGACAAGGACAAAGACCACGATTAGCAAGTCAGGCCTGCGCAACGTCCCCAGGTGGAACCAGGAGGTGTCGGCTGAACCCGGTTTCCGAACGTTACCCATTCTCTGACACTTTAAACCATATGTTAACACTCAGCAGCGCTGGCTTCCTCTAAACACCTGTCTCAAGACCTGAGAACGAAAGTAATTGATGGCCAGGGGCAGGGGAATGCTGCAGGAAGATTATTCATTGTGTGAAATAGGGAGTGTAGTATCAAATAGAGCTGGTACTTTTCTGTCGGCTTCAGATCTATGCTTTAGTGCGCTCAGTTTCCCCTGTTTCACACGTGATCGGTAACTGTGTTGCAGGCTACTGAATATAATGCATGTGGTGATTGTGGTAAACACGCTGAGTTTCTGTTTTTCTCCAGCGCTTGGCGAAGCTATAAGCGCATGGCCTTTTGCACGTTGTGGTCACCATTCAGTGACGCCACATAATTTATATTTGCAGTAGGTCCAGGGGAGACGTGTTCCTTTCCGTGTGTCGATGTGATGTGTAAAGTCATGAACCTTGTTTTTATTCCGACTCAGTGCACTTCGGCCTAATCACAGACTCAGGCTTCTTCTTATGTTTACTGTTGTACAGCCATAATTCAGGGTCAACCCGAGGAGAAGGGGTTAATCTAGGTTTTAAAAAATGCAGGTGAAGAAACTGCCCACCGTGAATCGAGCTGAAGGCCTGCTGCTTTGTTGATCCTGCTCTTGTTATAGTACAGCGCTGTCGTATTGAAGGAAGGGATGGGGGTTTCTTCTTGTGGGACTAGGTTTCTGTGAGGCACATCAACTGTAAAACCACTGTGCACCATTTTAAACACTGAGCTGATATTTGCGGAATAACTGAGCCACGCCGAAGTGTAAACATAGATTTATAATATTAATAATAATTAAAATAACAACAAGGTTTCATTATTCATCAACTAGTTTCACGTCATTCTATTTCCTGTAAAATAATTCTTATAACATTTACATGTACAGCAGACGCTCTTATCCAGGGTGACTCACAAGGTCACTGGTATTACAGGTAGGCCAACGCAATGTTAGGAGTCTTGCCCAAGGACTCTTATTGGTGTACTACACACTGGGCCCCGGGTCTTTCACATGGGAGCCAATGGTGTTACCACTGTACCACACCAACCACACACATAAAAAAACAATGTTATTTATTATTCATTCATTGTCTGTAACCCTTATCTAATTCAGGGTCGCGGTGGGTCCAGAGCCTACCTGGAATCATTGGGCGCAAGGCGGGAATACACCCTGGAGGGGGCGCCAGTCCTTCACAGGGCAACACACACACACACACACATTCACTCACACACTCACACCTACGGACACTTTTGAGTCACCAATCCACCTAAAAACGTGTGTTTTTGGACTGTGGGAGGAAACCGGAGCACCCGGAGGAAACCCACGCAGACACAGAGAGAACACACCACACTCCTCACAGACAGTCACCCGGAGGAAACCCACGCAGACACAGAGAGAACACACCACACTCCTCACAGACAGTCACCCGGAGGAAACCCACGCAGACACAGAGAGAACACACCACACTCCTCACAGACACTCACCCGGAGGAAACCCATGCAGACACAGGGAGAACACACCACACTCCTCACAGACAGTCACCTGGAGGAAACCCACGCGGACACAGAGAGAACACACCACACCCCTCACAGACAGTCACCTGGAGGAAACCCACGCGGACACAGAGAGAACACATCACACCCCTCACAGACAGTCACCCGGAGCGGGAATCGAACCCCCTGGAGCTTTGTGCCTGCGACACTTCCTGCTGCGCCACCGTGCTGCCCTTGTTATTTATTAATTAAAATTAATTATTAATATTCAATTAATAAAAACACTAATGTACCTTACAGTCTTGTGCACATTTTGCGCAGCTCTAGGTCAGATGAAATGGTTTTGTTGTTGTACGAGGTTAAAAAAAGTGAGCACTCCTCTAGACCGAATGCACTATCATTGTTTACAAGTTTACGTCCGAAGCACAGTTTGTGTGTTTGAGTTTCACATATTAAAAAAATGTAAATTAACTTGGGCACAGAACGTAAAATTCTTAGCCTTCATTCCCTCCTCCCCAGTTAAGAAAGAAAAAAATGAACATATAATAGAAACAAAAAAGAGCATGTATTATACGATAACAAGGAGGTGTCCTGTGTTTAGCAAAGAGCTACAAAAACAACAGAAAATCTATATTTATATATTTTGTTTTATAAAATGTATTTATTTATTTTTTCCATCCATCCATCCATCCATTATCTGTAACCTGTTATCCAGGACTCACTGGACACACTGTCCCCCGGCTGGGAGGGTGAGGAGTATTTGCTCATAGCGAGCCACCACTTCTTTTCGCTGCTAACACAACAGCACTGGAGCTCACAACATTCTTGAAGTGGAACACTGTCCAAGGCTGCCATACCAGTAAACAGAGACAATACTCTCTTTTTTTTTTTTTTTTTTTTCAACAAGAAGAAGTCAGTTTTACGTTTTTTTTTTTTTTGTTTTATTTTGTTTTGTTTTTTTTGTGCAGAAATAATTTCTTGTGCAGAGTGTGTCGTATTTTTAATCATCAAGTTTTCAGTTTAATAAAGAGCACCCAAACCACTGTGTTTTCTTTTTGTCTTCTTTTTACCAACCTACCAACCACCAATTAATTCAAAGGATGTTACATGCTGGTTTTGTTTATGTAATTATTCTAATGATAACTGTTTTTTTACAACAATAAAAATGATTATTATTGTTATTAATTATATGGCCCTCTTACCTTCTGCTGCCCTGCTGCAGACGCTCCCGTCTTTCTGAGAAACAGAAAGTCTTTGTTACAGTGAACTAAGCCCCCAAATAGTTTCCAGTGCTGAGTGGGTGGAGCATCCTCTTTCACCTCTTTTCACTTCTGCTTCTTTAAAAATTTTTAAAGAGGTCCTGGAGAATTATTAAATAACAAACACACAATAGTGTCACTTTTACACCGTGAAATATTACTTAATGCCCTTGAGGCATCCCCAGACTGTAGTAAATACCGGCTAAATACTAGTGTAAGATATAGTCATGTGAGTAAAATCATTAACACCACTTGCCAAATATTGGGTCGGTCCCCCACATGCCGTCAATCACCTGTAGAGGTATGGACCCCGACCAAAAAACAGTCTGAAGTCCATCTGTAGGCTTTTTAGACCCCTTTCACACTGGTTTTCATGGTCAGGCCCCCCACAGGACCACCACAGAGCAGGTATGATTTGGGTGGTGGACTGTTCTCAGCGCTGAAATGTTAGTGTGGGTGTTTTCTGGTCAAAGTGGATCAGACACAGCAGTAAAAACATGGAGGTGGTCATAATGTTACGAATGGATAGTGTACATATGAATCAACTGGGTAATCTATTTAAATAAAACTAATAAATAAAAATCTAATAAATAAATATTGTACAACTGATATTACATGCTACTAATGATGTTATACAATTAAAAAAATAATAATAATATCGAAAAAAAAGTATATATATATAAATAAAATGACACTACTAAATACTACTGAGTAATTGTGTACGATATTGAAACTAGACGATAATTAAATACAGAGCATTAAAAAACCGACCAATCAGAGCGGGGGAGGGCGGAATTTGACTGAATATAGAGCAGGTGGAAAGAACTGGAACCTTGGCGTTAGTCGTTACCATGGCTACTCCCTCGCGTCTCAGCACAGCGGCTTGTGATTGGCTGGGTGTTGAACACGGCGCCTGCGGATTGGAGCTCACCTGTTGTTGGCGTTGTTGTGGTGCTAAAGTCCTGACTTTGAGGACGCGGGGAATAGTCTCCACACAATAAAGAGCTCGGTGAGAGAATAAAGGAATATAAACACATTTCTGTGGGGTATAAGCTCTCTGGAGGGGCCTAACGTTCAGTTTGGGTGTAAAACATGATGGTGAACCGTGTAATTCTTTTGCATAAACGTTATGTGCTGAAATATAACGTCGTTATCGACACAAACAAGTAAACAGTCTTCACTGGAAAGAGCGCTCTCTTTCTCTTTCATTTCGCCTTCTTTCCTATTACATAGTCTATTTCTCTCTTGCTGCCTGTCTATATTTCTGTCTTCTCTCTCACTTCCTTTTCTCTCCATTCTTTTTCTCTCACCACTCATATTTCTTTCTGTATGTCTGTGTCTTTCTTTCATTTTTTATGTTATTGTATTCCAATATTGTTTTCCAGCTCTTTCTGCAGAAACCCGACCAAAATTCAGATATATACTTGACTCCTAATGTCTCTGAAGTAACTTTTATCTCCTTTACTCGAGGTAAATAAAAGCTCACCTCCTGTTTTTATCAGCAGTGATGACAGAGAGAGACAGACATTTTAGAAATGCCACCTCCAGACGGACGAGCAAGAAGACATGACAGACCAGCCCCGAGAACTAAAGAGAAGTACGATTTTATGTAGATATGATAACATATTAAAGCTGTTTTTGACATATCTGAGGTGTTTACCCCTGGGTGCCACTTCATATTTGTGTTACTACCCTTTTTCAAAACAGAGTAAATATCAGCTGTTTAAGCTGTAGAAATACATTGTTTTACATTTATAAATCATAGCATTAGATCTGCTATGCTCATACTGGGTTATGGTGCTAGATATAAGGTGGCGGGTGGTAATGTCTCGTTACTGTACTCTGCTAGCTTGCTAGCCTCTCCTGCCATTGTTATATTAAAATAGAATATCAATGTTAGTGTTCTCCTCTGAGCATGTTAACATCCTCCATTTTAATTACCTACTTGCTACAAGGAATGACGCCACTTCAGAGGACCACTCCCACGTGTTATTTGAGCGCCACACAATCACCAAACACTTGTTGCCAGAAGTCACTGTTGTGCTGATTTAACACTGGTGAATTTGCTATTCCCACTGTTTTGTGATATGTGGCCAGATGAGCGCTGTTTATTTATGTGGGTGACTTTCCATTCCCCCTGAAGTTTGCAGCACTGACTGACCCAGGTGCTGCATGGAGGTCTGGACATCTGAAAGGATACGGAAAATATGGTAACAGTCGCAGTGGTGTTTAAGTGGAGCAATATGCTAACAGTAATAATATGCTGTGTGCTTATTTTCAGGGAGGTGCTCGATCTCAAACGGCTTCTGTCATTAGTCTCTGCCCCTTTTTCGAAGCAACAGGTACTTAACCAGACTGTGTCAGTGCTGAGTGCATTTGTATTAACAGAGTACTGGTCATTATCTGTGCATCTGTGGTCACTGCTTCTGTTCTAATAAAGGTCACGGCAGGGCAGTGTAAGGGCCGAAAGCAGCAGAACGCGACCCAGGTGAACGAGGACAGGAGAAATGCCAGGTACTCGGCCGCTGAGGGTTCAGAGCTGGAGAACTTCAGGTAATAATGATTTATACTGCTTTACTGTTTGATTAATCTTCTTATCGCCCCTGTTATTCTAGTTCAAATACAGCTGTATGGATGTACAATAACTAGCTGCTGCTTCTTCCCCACAGTGTAAAGTACAGGGATCAGAGGCGCTTCTCTGATCATCCTCATCACAGCCTCTTCCTGGACATCTTTATTGCGCTCGTCAGAAACAGACTCAGCTGCAGGTCGGGTTATTAGAATTTCCCTTTGTTTTGACTTCGTTAGGCAAATACCAGCTTTACACCATGTCTGTATTTCAAGATGTCGAGACCAATAGAAATGGTCAAAAAATTACTTTCCTCACATTTTTGTGAGGGTTTTATTCATTCATTCATTCATTCATTATCTGTAATCCTTATCCAGTTCAGGGTCGCAGTGGGTCTAGAGCCTACCTGGAATCATTAGGCGCAAGGTGGAAATACACCCTGGAGGGGGCGCCAGTCCTTCTTAATCACTCACACATTCACTCACACATTCACACCTACGGACACTTTTGAGTCTCCAATTCACCTACCAACGTGTGTTTTTGGACAACGTGTGTTTTGGAAACCAGAGCACCCGGAGGAAACCCACGCAGACACAGGGAGAACACACCACACGCCTCACAGACATTCACCCGGAGGAAACCCACACAGACACAGGGAGAACACACCACACTCCTCACAGACAGTCACCTGGAGGAAACCCACGCAGACACAGGGAGAACACACCACACTCCTCACAGACAGTCACCCGGAGGAAACCCATGCAGACACAGGGAGAACACACCACACTTCTCACAGACAGTCACCCGGAGGACACACACGCAGACACAGGGAGAACACACCACACTCCTCACAGACATTCACCTGGAGGAAACCCACGCAGACACAGGGAGAACACACCACACTCCTCACAGACATTCACCTGGAGGAAACCCACGCAGACACAGGGAGAACACACCACATTCCTCACAGACAGTCACCTGGAGGAAACCCATGCAGACACAGGGAGAACACACCACACTCCTCACAGACAGTCACCCGGAGGTAACCCACTCAGACACAGGGAGAACACACCACACTCCTCACAGACAGTCAACCGGAGGAATCCCACACAGACACAGGGAGAACACACCACGGTCCTCACAGTGAGGGTTTTATGTATATTAATATTAACAGTCATACATTTTTACGCAACATTTTTAAAGCAGCACTAGGTAAGGTTTGGTGTTTATGCTGCTGGGCTCCCCCTACAATTGCAAAGTGTAATTCACTGTTAGAGCACAGCACTGAAATCAAGGAAGAGGGATAGGAAGTTATGTAAGATACATAGTGCCGTTTCTTCTGTTCTGAGCCCAGAGGCCCTATTCTCCATATCACAGCTCAGTGGAGCATAGTTTTAAAGATTTAAATCTGCTATATATTGTAACTTTAAAGGGTACTTATATATGTTAATGACTGCTATTCTGATTGGCTAACTCATATTGTGCTCACAGACTAAAACACTGTTCCTTATGACTTCAGATTGACTGGGAGGGGCCTAAATGTTGTCAGCTGATTAGAGAGATAGATGTATTGATTTGTGACATCACATAAATGGCAAAATCAAAACTGGCAAAAGGTTGTAACAATACTATAGTGCTGTGCCTGAAACTGTGCCCTACTGACTACATAGTGCATTATTTATATAATAATAATAATGCCCAAAAACAAAGTGCACTCAAACAATCCCACAATGCACAGCAATATGTAGTCTATAACCAATGTACCCATAATACACTGCAATATCTGGTATAATCTACTGTGAGTCAGTGTCTGAATTGTTGACTACTCTCCTAAAGTATCTATTATCTATAATAGTGCACTGTATAGTTGGTAATGTAGGGAATAGTGAGTAGGGAGCCATTGTGGACACAGCGTAGGCCACAAAACACTGATGCTTTATCGTTGCAGTGAGTGGCAGGCGCATTCTTCCTCAGGAAGCATCCACAGAGTCCTCATTTGCCTGAGAATATTACTCAGAGAGCCTCGTTACCAGGTACAGCTCGTCTTTCCTCAGCTTTAATTACAGATAATGTGTAGTTTATTGTGACTTATTTATATTCTGAAGTGCTTAAATATTTTTTTTCAGAAAGTGTTCCATGAACTTGACGGATTCACTCACCTTGCGAAGGTAAACATTTTCCAAGCGGAACAACACATATTAAAAGTATATATTTTACTCTTTATTTTTACTAGTTAACTACCAAAAAAATCACTTACTGCACCTTCCTCCGGGTGACTGTCTGTGAGGAGTGTGGTGTGTTCTCCCTGTGTCTGCGTGGGTTTCCTCCGGGTGACTGTCTGTGAGGAGTGTGGTGTGTTCTCCTTGTGTCTGCGTGGGTTTCCTCCGGGTGACTGTCTGTGAGGAGTGTGGTGTGTTCTCCCTGTGTCTGCGTGGGTTTCCTCCGGGTGACTGTCTGTGACGAGTTGGTGTGTTCTCCCCGTGTCTGCGTGGGTTTCCTCCGGGTGCTCCATTTTCCTCCCACAGTCCAAAAACACACGTTGGTAGTTGAATTGGCGACTCAAAAAAAAAAAAGTGTCCGTAGGTGTGTGTGTGAGTGAATGTGTGTGTGTGTGTGTTGCCCTGTGAAGGACTGGCACCCCCTCCAGGGTGTATTCCCGCCTTGCGCCCAATGATTCCAGGTAGGCTCTGGACCCACCGCGACCTTGAATTGGATAAGCGGTTACAGATAATGGATGGATGTTCTGATTGGTTGTTTCATTTAAAAGTGCAGGGATTAAACACTCCTTATAACTTTAGTGAGTTTGAGGGGGAGCTACACTGCTTTGGGCTGAATTGACGGATACATGTGAATGCCTCCGGATGTTTGTGACATCATAAAACAGTGAATGTTTCTTTAATTTAATTTAATTCTTTAATTAGTGCATCAAAAGACATATAGGCCCTTTAAAACGTGGACAGCTCTGGTAAGAAGAGGGGAATCTTATTACATCTTTTTTTTTTCCTCAGTACATGGAGTTAGTGTCCAGTGCGTATCTGGAGAATGGGGACCAAGCCCTAGAGACCGAGAGGCTAGTGACCATGACCCGTGAGTCCACAAATACACAAGGTTTCCAAAAGTTTGTAGACACTGTTTATAGTAAGAGCTACTTTAAAAAGCACCCGCTGTGGTCTCAGTCGTTCTCTGTAGAAAATCAGAGACACTCTGGAGCAGCTGCACATGAGCCTTACGTCAATGCCGTGTGTCATAAATTCTCTGGAGCGATGGTGCTCCATCCAGTACCTTTAGGACTAGTTGGATTGGTTTTTAAAATCTAGAACTGGTCATCGGTCTTCAGTACCTGACCACACACATTCACTCGTGGTTGAATGCCATCAAGTCCTCCCAGAAATGTTCCAACATCTGGGCTAAAGCCTTCCCCAAAGTGTAGCAGCTTTGTTGTTAGTCCAACAAAGATAAACAAACTACTATCAATAGCCTTGATTTGACAAAAAGTGTAGGAGAGGTGTCCACAAACTTTTGTCATGTAGCGTACATAACCCAAACACTTTGTTTTATACTGTTTCACGTTTGCTCTGCTTTCTTCACGCAGATATGTTTCAGAAAGTGTCTCTGAGTGAAGATCAGAGAACGTGGGTGACTGCGTGCGAGGCTCATCAGGTCAGCGGTTCTCTGAGCTGTTTTTATTTGTTGGTTTATGAGCTGTGAAAAGAAAAAAGGTGTCGCAAAATGCTATGAGGTGTTACTTGCAGCTGGGTCTGAGTCTGATACCAACGACCAACATCCGCTACAACATCGCTCTGCCTCAGTATCACTTCTTACCGCTTGTTATACACTATTTGTCCAGACATTTTAAGAAAATAGCAACCTCTTCACATTGGGGAAAGGTTTGAAGTAGCGTTAGAACATTGCTGTGTGGATTTAGTGATGTTTAAGATTCTCACCCCCTTTTCTCTGCTCCAAAGCCCGGTTCTGGGTGGTTTCATACCCATGGTGACCTTTTTTATACAAACTGTCAGTAAACAGTAGCACCTTAAAGTGCTATACTGCACCCAGTACTGTTCTCCCCCATTGCCATTAGCCAACACAGTTCTAGGTCTTAATAAAATGTCTGTGACCTGCTTTGATCAAAACATCACAAGGATCCAACACCACAGCAGCATTCTCCACTGTCTAAACAGCCCTGTTCAACACGGCATCTTTCAGCAGCTGTTCCTTTAAATGATAATGAGCCGCTCGCTGTTCACCCCGACCCCGAGCGCACAGCAGTGAGGAGCTCTGGTTTTTAGCTGTTTTCGCTCTGTTCTCTTTCTTCTCCGTTCTTGTTTTCTCTGAATACCAATAGGTTTTCCTGATCCTCCTCTGTGTCCACAGACTCTTGTAAAGCTCCTTTGTGCTCAGGACAGCAGTGTGGTTTTAGGCGCTCTCCTGGCTCTCACTACTCTCGCAGAAAGGTGTGGTTTTAAATATAATCAAGGCCAACATAACACTTATTTTTAATCAGACTGATCTTCATAGACTGGTTTCTCTCCTCAGCTCCGAATGCAGAGAGAAAATCGGAGAGCTGTCGGTTGTGGAGAATCTGCTCATCATCCTGCAAGAGTATGACACCTTGTCAAAAAGGTAAAACCAACACCATGAAAGTATTTTTAGGACCTCCTTGTTTCATTGCTCATTTTAGCAGCTCTACTGAGCCTTGTGGTGCCCTTTGTAGTTCTACAGTTACAGACTGTGGTCTACAGACACACTAACACACCACAACCACGTCAGGGTCACTGCAGCGCTGAGAATGACCCACAACCCAAATCACACCTACCCTGAACTTTACTCTGTATTTGTAGAACTAACAAAGTGCTCCTGTATGGTCAGTGGAGCTGAGAGAATGGACAGTGAGTGTAGAAACAATGTTATGGCTGATCTGTGTGTGTGTGTGCCCCCTACAGGCTGAGTGCAGAGATGCTGAGGCTGTTGTGTGCAGTGCCCCGTGTGAGGGAGCAGCTGTGTCAGTGTGAGGGAGTTCCCGTGTTATTAAGCATGCTTCATGCGGACGACGTGAAGCTGCTGTGGAGCTCGGTGTGGGTGCTTGTCCAGCTGTGTCAGGACCCACACATCTGCACACTCATCCGCACCTGGGGCGGGGTCCAGCAGCTACTGCACATCTTGCATGGGTCAGTCCTCTGTTTAAATTAATCTTGTGTTATTAAATAGCAGCCAACACAAAGCTGGTAAAATCTCCATAGAAGAGCATTTAACTAAATGGGAGCTACCCATTTAGTCACTATGCTCAATGCCAAGCGAGGGCTAGAGGGCTATAAAGACTTCCAGCTTTTGGCTGTGCGTTCTCTGGAGTGATGGAGCTCCATTTCAATCCATGCAGTCACAAGAAGCCCACACCCTCTTAGTGTCAGGGGAGCAAAAGATTCCAGAGTGTAGCGTAATTAAGAGAAATGACCATTGTCCTCTGTTAGCCATATTAGCATAATTTTGTCATACGATCTAATGGAAAACTGTTAGACTCTCTGCATTTCTCTGCTCTTCTGTTGGAATCTGAGTAAGTTATTTACACACAGATCATAATCAAGCTTCAGTAGTCATGTTATTTCACTCATGTGAACTGGATAAGAGGTTACAATGAATGAATGAATGAATAAATGAATATACATGGATGTGGCATGCAACCCACAGATACTTTATGGGATGGGTCAGAGAGGTGTTTGGGGTCCAGAACTGAACATTCAACATTAGTAGCTAGCCTCATATGTTATGAATGCCATCAGATCCTCACAGCAATGTTCCAACATGTGGTCTTTAGTCTTCATAGAAGAGTAGAAAAGGTTGCTGCAACAAAATATAGGAACAATCTATTAATATCCTTCATTTCATGAGAAATATTGAAAGTGAAGTGTGTGACCATTTTGTCGTTGACGCATTCTCAGAAATGAAATATATTTATATATATATATATATATATATATATATATATATATATGTATGTATGTATTCGTCAGTGCTACACATGTCATTTTATGGTCTGCCACATAATGTTTTCCATCCAAACTATTAATGGATCTGTGAGATTATGACAGGCTGTTTTTATATGTAGGTTCACCGTCTCAAACATTTTTATTTTTGTACACTTGTCTCCACAGAGAGCGAGCGTATGTGTCCGACCGCACGTCCATGGAGACGCTGTCCAGCGCGAACGCCGCTGGCCGTTTGCACAGACCCCACGTGTCCGAGGAGCCGAGTAAAGTGGAGGCAGAGGAGAACACCATGTCCCTTTATGCTGGTAAACACAAGGCTTTGTTAAATTAAGCTGTGTGACCCTGTGTGGGGCGATCTGGGGGTTTCTGACCACAGTGGCAGAGTGTGAGAGTTTGTGGTAAAGGGTTATTTTAGATCAGAATTTGGGAGTTTATTTCTTCAGTTTAAGCTCACTCATTTTAATATAGGGCCTGGTGGATGTGTCTAAAGCCTACACACCTTGGTGGTTTTCCTGTTCAAACGCACTCTCATCATTTTTCAAAGGGTGTATAAGTACATAGTAGTCATAGTCAGACGTATTAGACGAGAGGATGTGGTAAATTGTGCAAATGTTGACCTGAATACCGTAAATGTAATCCAGTTTATATAAAAAACTTGCATTGTTTATGACATCCCAGACTGCAGTATTATTCAGGCCACAGGCCCATGTGTGTATGCAATCTGGGATATAATGTTAATTAAATTCGTCCAATCAAATTTGACCTCATAGTAAACACAAGGATTGATGTAGATCCCTGCAATTCCCATGTGGTTGTTAGGGTGTGGTTTTGTGGTGGATTGTGCTCTCCTCACTTTCTCTAGTTTCTTTTTGATTGGTTTAATTGAGAGACAATATTGCCATATTATTAATAATAATAATAATAAGTTAGTTTTTTAATAGTGCCTTTCTAATACCCAAGGTGTTTTACCGAGGGTCATTTCCCGTTTGGAGAAAGCACTGCGCAAACACACAGCTTCACTCTTTCTCATGTTTTTCTGCTCTTTCCTCAGCATGTTGCGCAGCTGTAACCGAGCTGGTTCTGGACGACACCACAGCTCACCTCGTGGTACAGGTACGGCTCTGAAGATGAACAGTAGTATCGATCTGCTCCGTCTCAATCACAGTCCAGTTCACTGGGTTCTTTGTTTCTCGTCTCAGGAGAATGGTGTTTACATAATAGGAAAACTGATACTGCCCCCGGGCTCTGAGACAGGACCAAAGGCAGCGTCACTACAGGTACAGCAGGGTATACTATCGTCTCATGACATCTGATGAAAGCTACTTTTTAATTTCAGAGAAGAACTGGGTGCAGTATTTAACGTGTAAAACTGTAGGCTTTCTGAAATATTGCGGTTTTTAAAGGTGGATGTGTAGTGTGGGAAAAGCTTGAAATATATATTTATTTTCATTCATTCATTCATTCTCTGTAACCCTTATCCAATTCAGGGTCGCGGTGGGTCCAGAGCCTACCTGGAATCATTGGGCGCAAGACAGGAACACACCCTGAAGGGGGCGCCAGTCCTTCACAGGGTGACACAGACACACACACATTCACTCACACTTTGGAGTCACCAATCCACCTACCAATGTTTTTGGACTGTGGGAGGAAACCGGAGCACCCGGAGAAAACCCACGCAGACACAGAGAGAACACACCAACTCCTCACAGACAGTCACCCGGAGCAGGAATCGAACCCACAACCTCCAGGTCCCTGGAGCTGTGTGACTGTGACACCTACCTGCTGCGCCACCATGCTGCCTATATTTATTTTATTTATTTATTTATTTATCAAAACCCACTAGTGAAAATTGTGTGTGTGGTGTTTGTGCTAGAAGGCTTGTCCACAATGAATAAGCAGAAACATACCTGTGGCTGAGCATTTCCACTTTGAAACCGCAGCTTTCCAAACACACTCAAAAACATTGATTCACTCAGGCAGGGTTTCTTACCTCACACATCTAAGGAACCAATCCCGTCAACTCGTGGGGCAGGGCTCTCAAACTGCAAGAGTTTACTGGAGTAATGACTGGAGGGTGTATGCACTGAATTGTTTCTAATAATGCTAATAATACCGATTTTCATGAAGAATGTAAATATAACGTTTATTTCTGCTTTTCTTCTTAAAGTGTTACGCTTTCAGGACCCTGCGCTTTCTTTTCAGCATGGAACGCAACAGACATCTCTTTAAAAGGTATTAATGATATGTATTACTTCCTTTATTCCTGTTAAATGTAGTACATACACTTCACTTTCCCCAATTAATGTGGTTTAAGAAGAGTCTTTAATTTGTTGGTGAAGGCTCTTCCCACCAGAGCTGTTTGAGATGTTTATTGACATCGGACACTACGTCAGAGACATCGCAGCATATGAACCTCTGCAGGAAAAGATCTCTCGGTTTTCTGTAAGTAGATACACAGCAGTCACACCTCGGTGGTCCTTTGTAGACGGTCCAGTGAAGCTCTTTTGTAGCACTTACTTTGAGCCTCATGTCCTCATCATCCCCAGACAGAAGAATTAGACGGACTGAGGGAGAGAATTGAGGCGGTGAACCAGAACCGACCTCCCATTAAAGTGATCAACGGCTACTCCATTCTGGACCATCTAGGCAGCGGGGCCTTCGGCAGCGTTTTCAAGGTAAAACCCACTTTTGTTCTTTCATCCGACCCCGAGGCCGAACCCTGGACTGAATTTCCTTCGTCCAAACCATCACTGCTCCACGGCAGATTTCCTCAGTGTGACTCAGTTTACTGTGGATCAGTGGTCACAGCACGGGGAAGGTCTTGTGGGGGAAACACTTGTTGATAAGGTGGGTTTCTGTTGAAAGGTCCGTAAAGAGGGGGCTCAGAACTGTCTGGCGCTGAAAGAAGTCAATCTCTACAACCTGGGTTTCGGCAACGACAAGAAATCCAGAGACAGCAACGTGGAGAAGATCGTCTCCGAGCTCACCATCATCAAAGAACAGGTAGCGAATATCACACGGAGTGACGTCACAGTCTAAAAATCGGTTTTGTTTTGTATACATTTATGTGGCTGTAAGAGTGCTGTTTCTTTGTTTGACGGTCTGAGGGTAATGGGTAATGCTTTACTGCCCCCTTGTGTTCAAAAGAGGGCACTGCAGTGCTTGATACACTATGAACATCTTAAACACTAGTTTATTATTTATGTGTGTTTGTGTGTGTTTAGATGCTGCATCCAAACATTGTGAAATATTTCAAGACATTTTTAGAAAGTAAGTATTTTCATTTACATAAATACAGGATGAGTCAAAAGTCACAGGACACACTTTTATCTGAATACCCCCAGAAAGAAAGGGTGAGGGGGCCTTATATAAATAATAATAATTATTATTATTATGTATAAGTGTGATATTCTGTGTGTGAATGGGCTGGTTTAACCCTTTCCAAATCTCTCCTAATAGTAGTCCAGTATTATTTGAGGTTATTACCCATTATTTTCTATAATCCTTAAACAATTTTATACAATATACACATTGAATTTTACATACTGTATATTCTCTCTGAATATTACTAAGTGGATACAGTACAGTACAGGAACGAATGAATGCCTGAGCACTTTGAGATTTTCACCTAAATGATTGGTGCATTCGCTTGGTGTGTTCTCCCTGTGTCTGTGTGGGTTTCCTCTGGGTGCTCCGGCCTCCTCCCACGGTCCAAAAACACGTATTGCTGACGTAGGTGTAAATGTGTAAGTGACTTTGTGTCACCCTATGAAAGGCTGGTGCCCACTCCAGGGTGTGTTCCCGCCTTGTGCACAGTGATTCCGGGTGGGCTCCGCACCCACCGCGACCCTGAACTAGACAAGTGCTTACAGGCAATGAATGAATGAATGAATGAATAATGCATTCTAAATTAAGTTCATTCATTCATTCATTATCTGTAACCCTTATCCAATTCAGGGTCACGGTGGGTCCAGAGCCTACCTGGAATCATTGGGCGCAAGGCGGGAATACACCCTGGAGGGGGCGCCAGTCCTTCACAGGGCAACACACACAGTCACACCTACGGTCACTTTTGAGTCGCCAATCCACCTACCAATGTGTGTTTTTGGACTGTGGGAGGAAACCGGAGCACCCGGAGGAAACCCACGCAGACACAGAGAGAACACACCACACTCCTCACAGACAGTCACCTGGAAGAAACCCACGCAGACACAGGGAGAACACACCAACTCCTCACAGACAGTCACCTGGACCGGGAATCAAACCCACAACCTCCAGGTCCCTGGAGCTGTGTGACTGCGACACTACCTACTGCGCCACCGTGCCGCTAAATTAAGTTCATTACACTTATTATTAAATTGTGTGTCAGGTGACAGGTTGTACATTGTGATGGAGCTGGTGGAAGGCGCGCCGTTAGCCGAGCACTTCACATCACTCAAAGAGAAACAGCAGACGTTCACAGAGGAGAGAGTGTGGAATATCTTCATTCAGGTAAACAACAGGCCGTCGTCTTATGTTTACAATGGCTGTCCAACAGTCAGAGACCACCCTTCGACTTTGGAAATGTGCTGCAGGGTTTTTGGAAAGAAAATGAAAGCCGGTCTCTGGGGAAAAAAAGGGAAATATGCTTTTATCATCATCACACAGCTGTAGAAAGAAATGTGTCTGGAGACTGCGATTAGCCCATTCGTAACAGTGAACATACACACACACACACACACACACACTCCTGTGACTAGGAGCTTTGAGCACACAGAGCAGTAGACAGCTATATCAGTACACGGGCAGTAGTTGGGGGTTAGGTTCTTCACTCAAGGGTCAATTCAGCTGTGAATGTTGAGGGAGGAGAAAGTGCTGTTCCTTCACCCCCCCTCTCCACCACACCTAATTTCTACTGGTCCAAGGAATTCAACCAGTGGCCTTCTGATCCCAAACCTTCTCACAGCAAATACAGTTGTAAAATAACATAAAAATGTTAGCATTTTGTTAGCGTTAGGTCCTTTGCCTTTTCCACACACTGAATATCTTATAATGAATGGCCATTTTGACCTTGAGATTAAATAAATGGAGGATAGTCCTATGACTTTTCCCAGTAATTGTTGTTTAAATATCAATCAGGGTCTGACTAAAACCCTCATAACGAAATAAAGTGTGTTACAGTTACTCACACAAAGACATACCTCTTTAGATGTGTCTGGCATTACGATACTTACACAAGGAGAAGAGGATAGTCCACAGAGATCTGACTCCCAACAACATCATGCTCGGAGAGAGGGACAAAGTCACCATCAGTGAGTGGAGCAGATTTCCCACAGAGTTTAATCTCACTTCATTAACACACGCAAAACTTAACAGGAAAATACTATTGTGTTTTTCAGCTGACTTTGGCCTGGCAAAGCAGAAACAGGAGACTAGCAAACTGCTGTCTGTGGTCGGGACCATTCTGTACTCCTGGTGAGTGTTGGTTTTGAAGGCACAGCTATGTGCGAATGGTAGTAGTTGCTAGTTAACCCTTTAAGGTTCAGCCACACACCACAACGTGTCATTAAAGATATGACTGTGGTAAATGACGTCTGGCAGCAAGTGGCCTTGATTTGGTTATTTACGTGGCCCTTATGTGGTCAGCGGGAGCAGTCCGCTCTAGTGCTGTCAATTCTTGTGGCATGTGGGCCCTAAAAACGTGGGATGTGCACAGACCAGGGCTGGAACGATTTAGCCGTGCTAGGAACAATACATCGCTTTGGACAGTGGGACAGTTCTTAAATATTTTGTGTGGACAAAACAAGGAGAAGGATCTCGGAAATCAAAGAACATAGAGCCAGTGTGTTTCTGTTAGTCCAGAGATCGTGAAGAACGAGCCGTACGGGGAGAAAGCTGATGTGTGGGCTACTGGCTGCGTCCTGTATCAGATGGTCACCCTCCAGCCTCCGTTCTACAGCACCAACATGCTCTCCCTCGCTACCAAGGTAACCACACATCAGCTGTATTACAGGAGCAGCCAGTCACAGTCCTCCATCTTCCACAGACACACTACTACATCCGTTTTAACATGGCCGCCTCATGTAGGGGACCCACTCTGTGGAGCATGAAGTTTGTTCATTCCGAGAATACAGAGCAGTATGATTCTTCATCCTGGTTGGTTGTAATTTAAACACTTTTGGACGTAAAATTGACGTATTGCTCCTTTAAATGTAACACTAGGTCAAATTTTGCTCCTGGGCTCCCTCTACAGCTGCAGAGGGTAATTCACTTTTACAGCACTGTCATGAAATCAAGTCAGAGGAAGGCGGTTGGTTTCCTACCCGCTCCCAAAAGTTACAAAGTGCAGTTTCTGCAGTGCAGAGCCCAGAGTAGCATCACCAGAGGCTCTGTTCTCCCTGTTACTGCTCAGTGATACATCACAATGATTTTGAAGCTGTAATTTTAAGATAATAAACTACCTAGTGTTGCTTTAATAACGTATTATGTACATATTTTCCAAAGGCCAAACCAACACAGCTGCCAGAAACTAATGTCTCAGATATATGTATCATATCTGCTCACAATAAGCTATAATCAATCAAGTGTTTTGGTGATTTCAAGATTGTAGAAGCTGCATTCGAGCCCGTGGAAGACGACGCCTTCTCGGAAAGAGTCACAGACATGATTCAATGGTGAGATTATTACAGTTGTCTTAGTCATCTGTAAAAACAGCTGATTTATTGCTGTTTTGGTCCTGTCCACTGGCCAGGTGTTTGACCCCGGACCCAGATTTGCGTCCGGACATCGTGCAGGTCGGCTCCAGAGTGTGTGACCTGATGATGAGGTTCATGGATGGATTGGGCGCTGCTCACATCGCTCTGGAGAAGAGAGCGGAGAGGGACCGGAGGAGAGCTCAGAAGTACTGCTTAGAAAACAACAGGATGAAGCTCATGAGCCGATCTTTGGTTTTCACAGCTCAGGTAGAGGGGCAGAACCACACCGACAATTATGATGCATTTCTGTTCTTGTGATGTTCAGATAGGGAAGAGGTTTCTCATACTTCTTCACAGCACCATAGAACAGTGTGAGAGATACGGGAGTTTATTAAAAACCCAAATGAACCCTGTTTTCATGAGACGATGCCAGTAACACCCTGCTCATATCTCACAGGGAACAGATTTTAAGGATCAGATCCTTGGAAATCAAGATAGCCGACAGTCTGACCTACATTTCTCAGATTCAGCAGATGGAGAAGCGCAGTCTCAAGGTCAGAAAACAACTCCAAAGTCTGGGTGTTCTTTACAGCACTGATTTGTCCAGATATTATTTTCTTTACCAATTTAAACTGACTTTCTACGGCAACTCTGTGTGGATCTGGCATGATTGGTTTAAGGAAACAACTTGTGAGCACCAAATATTATCAGGCACCATCACTGTTAGTATCTGTTGGACACTTGAAAGGATCTGTTGATGTTTTATTTTTCTTTACATATTACAAAAATGTATAATATGGGATATTTAAACTGAATAATAGAGTTTTTTGTTCATTTTCTCACTAGAAACTAATCTGAAACTGAGCTGAAAGGTCTAGTCAGTGGTTGTGGATAAGAAGAGCACAGATTACTTGGGGAAATGCACTGCAAAGATGCTATTGTGATGGTTGGTGATGTAGCACGTAAGGTTCACGTGGAACTGGTGGCACTGAGCATGCATTAACGGTGCCAGTGGGGCTAGGTACAGCCTTAGCCACCAGGGAGGCCAGTGTGGATTTACAGTTGTTGATGGTAAAGGGTGAGGTAGGACTGTAAACCTGGCTTGGAGCGGGATGGGTCTGGGACACCAGACTTCACTGTTGAGCCTTCTGAAGTTGTCATGGGATTAATTCGGTAAAACACCAACGAGAGGAGGTGCCTACCTGATGACCCCTGTGAAGAGCTAGTGATACAGTGGCTGGTTTGGGCTCAATGAGTAACCGTAGTTGTTAAGGACAGCTGGTTGCTGATCCGAACATAAACGGTCACAGTGACCTTAGTGTTGAGGTGTAGGATTAAACAGGAACTTTGTGGCTACAGTAGGAAGAGTGTGGTGTACACCTTATCCGCCGTATGATTATAATAAAATAGTAAAACTACACTGACGAATATGAAGAACAAGTTATTTTAGCAACAAGTGTGTTATGTGCCTTCGAAAACCGCCTGGAGGTCGTCTTGATTAATGCATTAGTGCATTGGTCGGGATTTGGGATGCAGCACCTCTTGTGGAGAGATAGGTGAACTACAATAACAGACAGGCACTTTGGTGAAATTATCTAGTGCACCTTTAAGACGTTGAAGTAAAACTCCTGTCCAGTTTAGACATATTCACCAATCAACCAAGAAAAATATGTCTGTTCTAGATTGATTGTTGCTTGTGTCAAATATTATTTTTTTTGTTTTTAACCAGACTTTTTTTTTTTACCAGAAATGAGTGATACCACAGCATTCAACAGATCTGCCATGGGATCGGTTTCAGATTTAATCCAAAATCAGTGTAAGTCCATCAGTCTGTTACAGAACATGATGAACACAATGTATACACGGGTTTATCATTGTTGTTATTGTTATGGACTATTCGTTTTATTTTCTGAAAACAGTTATAGAAGATCAAAGCCAACCTGGGTGAGTTTGTACACTTCTTTCTTTCGTTGTTTTGAAGATGGCACTGTGGACCGAATGGGAAAAACGATACGCAATATTTATCACAATATTTAAATGATCAGTACGGTCATTTTGTGTTCTCCCTGTGTCTGCGTGGGTTTCCTCCGGGAGATCCGGTTTCCTCCCACGGTCCAAAAACACATAACTACACTTACAATATCTAATTACATTACCCTAACTACACATACAGTAACCGCACTTACTGTGTATTCACTCACTATAAACTTATTACCTTCGATAGAAAAGTATCCGTTTATCGTATGAGCTTTGATTTTAAAGCAGTTTAATACTGAATCACTCTGTTTCTCCTGTATTTCAGTGGAGACTTTGTGAAGTCTAAAGCTCGACCAGGTAACAGTCCATGTTTTATTACTTCTGATTTCTGTCCTTTTGTGTTTTTATTCAGTATTGTTCCCTGAACGTATCCCAGCGCTGTCACTGATCACGACACTAAAGCCGTTTTCACATATGAACTCTGGACATGGATTTTCTTTCATAGTGTGCTGAACCAGTCTCTGCTCTGTGCTAATGTTTTATCTTGCCCCGGCATGGCTCAGGGTCCGCAGGAATCTACGTCTCCCAGAGAAAGGTCCGAGAGATTGATGACCCCAACCTGAGGCTGCTGGGCCTGCTCCATAAGATCATTTACATCACTCAGGTGAGAAACAGTGGATCTCCATTTAAAGATATAAAACAAAACACTATATATATAGGCCACGCGGTGGCGCTGCAGGGCCTCAGGGTGCTGGGTCCAATCCTCCTCCGTGTGGGTTTCCTCAGTCCACAGTCCAAAAGCTAGTGTTTGTAATTGGATATGCTGGATGAAACTGTCCACAGGTGTGAGTGAGTGACTGACTGACCCACCACTAACTTGATCAGTATGAAGTGGTTACAGATGATGAACGTATGAAATAAAATCATAATAGTTTTCTTTTAAAAAGGAAAATTAATAACAGTTGACATTGTCTCCAGCTTCCTCCAGGGCCTCAAAACTCTTTCCAGCGGCGTGCAGTTGAGCGCTTCAAGAAATCCCTGTTCCAGAGTGGCAGTGGTCCCATTCAGCTGAAGATGGAGCTCAGTAAGGTGAAACATGCAAACACGGAGCTAGTGTCTAGAATGTCTTAACGTCGTTAAGTGTGAAAGAAAACCAGCGTGTAGTTAATTTATCTACGTGTAATTAATCCATCACTAGCCACATTTTCTTTGTCTTGGTTTCCAAAAAGGTCCTCCAGGGAAGCCAGGAGGTGGTGGAGCTGGTCTCTGGCAGCAGAGAACTGTGGCCTACGGTCCAGTCTCCCAGTGGGCATTCAGAAACCGCAACAGGTTGGTACAGCTAATCATTGTTTATATTGTTTTAAGCATGTATTAAAGCCTTTTTTTGTTATATATAATTATAAATCAAAATGTAAACATTCTCCCGCTCTTTTGTCATTTTATGATGACCGTTGTGTTGTATTAAAAATGACCATTTTCGTTTTCATTCATTCATTCATTCATTATCTGTAAGCGCTTATCCAGTTCAAGGTCACAGTGGGTCCAGAACCTACCTGGAATCATTGGGCGCAAGGTGGGAATACACCCTGGAGGGGACACCAGTCCTTCACAGGGCAACACACACACACACACACATTCACTCACGGAAACCTACCAACGTGTGTTTTTGGACTGTGGGAGGAAACCGGAGCACCAAGAGGAAACCCACGCAGACACAGGGAGAACACACCACACTCCTCACAGACAGTCACCCGGAGGAAACCCACACAGATACAGGGAGAACACACCACACTCCTCACAGACAGTCACCCTGGAAAACCCACGCAGACACAGGGAGAACACACCACACTCCTCACAGACAGTCACCCGGAGGAAACCCACACAGACACAGGGAGAACACACCACACCCCTCACAGACAGTCACCCGGAGGAAACCCACGCAGACCCAGGGAGAATACACCACACTCCTCACAGACAGTCACCTGGAGGAAACCCACGTAGATACAGGAAGAACACACCACACTCCTCGCAGTCACCCGGAGGAAACCCACACAGACACAGAGAGAACACATCACACTCCTCACAGACAGTCACCCGGAGGAAACCCACGCAGACCCAGGGAGAACACACCACACTCCTCACAGACAGTCACCCGGAGGAAACCCACGCAGACCCAGGGAGAACACACCACACTCCTCAGAGACAGTCACCCGGAGGAAACCCACGCAGACCCAGGGAGAACACACCACACTCCTCACAGACAGTCACCCGGAGGAAACCCACGCAGACACAGGGAGAACACACCACACTCCTCACAGACAGTCACCTGGAGGAAACCCACGTAGATACAGGAAGAACACACCACACTCCTCGCAGTCACCCGGAGGAAACCCACACAGACACAGAGAGAACACATCATACTCCTCACAGACATTCACCCGGAGGAAACCCACGCAGACCCAGGGAGAACACACCACACTCCTCACAGACAGTCACCCGGAGGAAACCCACGCAGACACAGGGAGAACACACCACACTCCTCACAGACAGTCACCTGGAGGAAACCCACGTAGATACAGGAAGAACACACCACACTCCTCGCAGTCACCCGGAGGAAACCCACACAGACACAGAGAGAACACATCACACTCCTCACAGACAGTCACCCGGAGGAAACCCACACAGACACAGAGAGAACACATCACACTTCTCATAGACAGTCACCCGGAGGAAACCCACACAGACACAGGGAGAACACACCACACTCCTCACAGACAGTCACCTGCGCCACCAACTATTTTCGTTTTATTAAACTAAAATGAACCTAAAAATGAAGTGAGTGAAGAAATGATTGGTCGCTCCATTCCTTAAGAGCTCCATCAGGAAAAAGCACTGCAGAAGCTTGTAATGCTCTTGGGGATAATATTGCATCCAAAAGTACGTGTGTGTTTTGGTTTAGACCAGTAGCTCCAGTAGTGCGACCCCTTTTTAGGGTTAAACATATTACACGGCCCCCACCCCATTCAACCCCCCACCCTCCAAAACACACATGATGAAAAGGTACTTTCTCATTAATTAACTTCTTATTTTTCAGTTGAGACTTTCCTGTAGTTTCTGGAGTCAAGCGTTTTTGCCCATTAGCTACCTTTGACCTCCCTGCTTCCACTGCCACCATCTAAAATGGAGATCTGGACGTGCAAACCGCTAACGCGCATGTGCGGATCTGAATCAAACTGATTCGAAGAGTCGAGTAGAACGGTAGTCGGTCTCATACAGTGAAATGGCAACTCTGGATAAGATCCGGATCGAATTTTCATTTTGCGGGGTTTATACGTGAAAACGGCCTCACTTTCACGACCTCCGGGATTGTGTCAGGTTAAAAACCCCTAGTTTAGACGATTTAAAGATGGAGATTTCGATGTTAGTGATCACAAACATAGCCTCAGTCTGGAGTTTCATTTCAATTTCTAACAACCTCCACTCTGCCTTCAAACGATTTACTTGATGTTTTTATTTCTATTTTTATGATTTATGCACTTCAACTTTATATATAATGTTTTATACATATTTGTTTACAATTTCTGTTTCTTTTAATGGCTGTTATTAGAGTCAGGACTGTTATATTTGAGATGTTGTGTTTTGTTTCAGACCTTAATCTTCTTTGTTTTTAACTTAATCGTTTTCTTGGTTGTTTTAAAATGTTTTGTTGACTTCTTTTACTATTTATATTCATTCATTCATTCATTCATTCATTATCTGTAACCCTTATCCAGTTCAGGGTCGCGGTGGGTCCAGAGCCTACCTGGAATCATTGGGCGCAAGGCGGGAATACACCCTGGAGGGGGCGCCAGTCCTTCACACACACACATTCACTCACAGCTACGGACACTTTTGAGTCACCAATCCACCTACCAACGTGTGTTTTTGGACTGTGGGAGGAAACCGGATCACCCGGAGGAAACCCACGTAGACACAGGGAGAACACACCACACTCCTCACAGACAGTCACCCGGAGGAAACCCACACAGACACAGGGAGAACACACCACACTCCTCACAGACAGTCACCCGGAGGAAACCCACACAGACACAGGGAGAACACACCACACTCCTCACAGACAGACACCCGGAGGAAACCCACACAGACACAGGGAGAACACACCACACTCCTCACAGACAGTCACCCTGGAAAACCCACGCAGACACAGGGAGAACACACCACACTCCTCACAGACAGTCACCCGGAGGAAACCCACACAGACACAGGGAGAACACACCACACTCCTCACAGACAGTCACCCGGAGGAAACCCACACAGACACAGGGAGAACACACCACACTCCTCACAGACAGTCACCCGGAGGAAACCCACACAGACACAGGGAGAACACACCACACCCCTCACAGACAGACACCCGGAGGAAACCCACACAGACACAGGGAGAACACACCACACTCCTCACAGACAGTCACCCGGAGGAAACCCACACAGACACAGGGAGAACACACCACACTCCTCACAGACAATCGAACCCACAACCTCCAGGTCCTTGGAGCTGTGTGACTGCGACACTACCTGCTGCGCCACCGTGCCGCCCACTATTTATATTATATTTAATCAAATAAAAACTAAATTAGTAAAATATAGATCCGATTAAATTAATCCTAATTTGTTTAATGTTTTTCATTTTTTTGTTTCTTTCTTTTGACAGTAATTGATTAATTCTTTTCCTTCTTTTCTCTCCCTGTCCATTGTTATTACTCTGCTACAAAGAAAATTGAGGTCACCATCTGATTGATTGATTGATTGATTGATTGGCTGATTTTTTTTATTATTATTAATTGTATCATGATTCTGTATTTTTGCCACCCCCTAGAGGTAGGAACTGACTCAGAACACTTCTGTTTTCACAGGGGCGTCGGGTTACTCGAGCTTTCGCGACGGCGTCACCTATGAGCAGATCCAGGTCGGTTAATATACGATTCCCTCTTGCAGCCAGCAGCGTTTGAAGAGTGGGTTCCACCAACTTTGTCTCCTTTTATTTCTTTGTCTCAGGCCATGATTGAGGACGTTCTGGAGCAGAGCGGTTATTACAGCTCACCTGCGTCCAGGTAAGCTTCAGAAAGTGGCTTTGAAACAAGGTTCCTGACGGTTTTGATGTTTTCTCTTTTCTCCAGTTTGTTGAAACTGTCTCTCGATGCCCCGCAGGAGCCAGTCGGAGACGAGAGCGAGAAAGAGCCGAGCTGTTAACACGTGACTGTGTGCTAAGCCTCCTGGGACGCAGACAGAGTGCCGTGATGCAACAGTCTGCAAGAGAGAAAATGCAGAAACACGAGGAAACCTAAGAACTGTCGCTTTTCTCATGCGCACTCAAGATCTAGGGCTTCTGTATCCGTAAATATGACGAACTGTAATCCGAGGTTTGGTGTGTGTGTGTGTGTGTGTGTGTGTGTGTGTGTGTTGCCATTCCATTGTCAGTGGCATGCCCATATAATAAGGAACTCAAGTACTCGGTAGATTTTTCTCTGTGAGAAATATGACTGCCATTCCTGCAAAAGCAAAAGCAGCTAAAGCAAAGTCGCCTAAATGTACATTAAAATGATGTACATACATTCCCCTAAAGTCAGGTTCACACTGATGTGCAGTGGGTAGTACCTGCCAAATATGGGCCAGTCAGAGAACCATGACCATGGGTTCCCAAGCCTCACTGAGGACGGAGAGAAGACGTCAGCAGGGACACACGTCTTCAAGATGTTTGGAGCCCTACTGTAGATCTTCTGTGGGATCAGTGGGCTTTAGGTGCCTGGGGCTGCTTCCCCTGTCGTCATTCCTTGGACCACTACCAATACCAGCAAGACCTGGTATTCTGGAGATGCTCTGATAAAAGCACTATGACCGTCACAGTTGGGTCATTGTCAAAGCAGTTCAGAGCTTTAGAGACCGGATATTATTCAGTTCCCGTCAGTGGTGTATTCCTTTCCAAGGAAAAATGTCTCTTCTAGGGAACTAGAGTTCCTAATACGGACACGGAACAGCCTACAGAACAAGAGCAGGATTTCAGAGCTCTACAAATGTCTACCTAATAGACTACTGATATAAGCTAAAGCATTCTCAGGTCTGATTATTCCCCTTTCCTTGTTCTCTCACGGCTTGAGAGGGCCATCCCCCTGCACTGTTAGCATGCTAACCGCTAGTTGTTAGCCTCTTCCAGTGAAGTGTTTGTGGTTCAGTGAGTGGACACAGTGTGAAGGTCATAGTTTTACTGCACTTTCTGAGGAGGAGTCTGAAGCTCTGGATTGATCTGTGCTGCTTTTTCTTTACTGTGTTCTTCAGGAGAATCTCGCTTTAAATCTCAGACGGATCCTCACACTTCCAGTTATATTTAATAAATATAGAAATGCAGATGATATCCAGATGTTATGATACTGTAAATAAAGGAAAGCAGAAGTACAGCAGCTTAATATCTCTCTCATTCTTACTGACGCCAGTCAGGCGTTCACTTTCCAGTTCAGGTTTCACTTTCTGTTCACGTTCAAATTATTCCTGGTTTACAGGAATGTGAGGAATGAAAGTGTAACTGTCCATGCTTTTCCTCCTGTCCCAACTGAGGAAGAAGTAGAAGAGTTGTTTTATTTATCACACTGGGAGAAATGAGACTCTGAATTTAGTGGAAGTGGAAAAGAAAAAAAAACAGGAGTGACAAGTAGCTTCCAAAAACAACCTGAATGAACTGCAGGTTTGGCGTCTTGCTCAAGGGCAATTCATCCATGGATATTGAGGGAGGAGAAAGTGCTGTTCAGGCTTGGAGCAGCCCATTTAGACCACCTCTCAACAACAGAGCCTGCGTATATAACCGTGGCCTCAAACTTTTGGCCATACCGTATACGCAGCACTGCACCAGATCCAGTTAATCACGTCTAAACACATCCACATCTAATGAAGACACACGACGCAGCGATGGACTCATAGATATTTATTCATAGATATAGATTTATCTCAAACTGATGTACACAGCAGACCAGATGTGGACAAACAAGGAGTATGACATAACATCTGTAACATTGCTATGGTCTTAAGTCTGGAAGGTTAATCCCATGTTGTCGAGCTGCTTCCTTATGCATAGTGATGAAGAGAAAAGAAAGGGGCGGGGCCAGGCCCATCAAACCCCACCTCTTTCTCAATGTCCAGACATTTGAACAAAAACAATAATAATAATAATAAAAAAAAACATGTCCTCGGTGTGTCCCCGTAAGGCCAGTGTCCGTAGGAACTTCCTATGCTTCCGGCAGCGTTTGAGAGTTTGAATAAAAGCATGTTCCTGTTCGGTACAAGACATGCATCCGCGACTGCCATTTTCGTTGATGGAAGACGGACGCCCAGTACTGAATCCACGCTCTTCCAATCACCTGGAGTCAACAGACCAGTGTGCGTAGGTCCGTATCATACCGCGTAGGTGTGAGGAGGTCTGCATAGACTTTAAAAGATATGTAAAATCTGCCGTCAACAAAACCTCATATCTCTGAAACGGTCTATGTTTAGGAGAAGGAGACTAATGCTCAAATTTTAAAGCAACAATAGGTAAGATCTGGGATTGTTGCTGCTGAGCTCCCCTTTGAGTCACAGTTTAATTCACTGTCCTGAAATCAAGGGGGAGGGGCAGAGGTGTGGTTTTCTACCCTCTTCCAAAAGATACATAGTGCTGTTTCTGCAGTGCTGAGCCTGGAATAGCAACGACAGAGGCTCTGTTCTCTCTGTTACAGCTTCGTGGAACCTCACAATGATTCTGAAGCTGCAGTTTTAAGGTAGAAATACTACCTAGTGCTGCTTTAATGGAAGTTAAATGGAAGTTAAGGTAAATTGGATCATTTCTACTGATACGTTTTTCCTGAGGAGTATTTCAGAAAGAAGGATATCTCTATGTAGTCAAATGACATAAGCTCAAAATGGAGAATGGTTCAAAAGGAAGATTCCTCGGCTTCCGAGAGTAGAGAAATCCTTCTTTGTGGAATACCCCCCAACCCCATACACACACTGAAATTTGAACACTGTGTAAACCGCAGCTCGCATTTTCAAACAATAAAAGGAGATACAAAAAGGTTTAGCTCTTAATCTTCAAACCTTGGGATTTTGTGCTTGTCGCCTCCGTCCTGTTCCCGAAGCCATGTGCAAAAAGCAGTGCATCCCAAATGCTAAGTATAAGCAAGTCGAGTGTCTCCGCTAGCCGCCGTACATTCATCAATAAGATGGTTCCTAAAAACCCAATACAGGCAAACAGAAGGTGGGGCGGCTGGAGGACTCGTTTTTCCAAACGAAGGAGCGAAGGAATGGGAACTATTCTGGACAAGACACCACGTCTAATACACACAACCATGCATTAGCACCTATTGCACATTTTCAAAACACTACTCTCGTCTATTCCTCGTGGGTGGAAGGGTTAGTGCATAAAAGCGAGCGCAAGAACAGCGTCTTCAATATACTTTTAGATTGTTTTAAGATAACAGCAGTGGTTCTATGCCAGCTCTGTAGCATTCAGTGTCTTTTTTTTTTTTCTTAAAACAGCGACACATCTCTACGTTGGCCATAACACAAACCCAAATAAGTGCAATGTTCCAAACATACCTTATATTATATATATATATTTATATACACTCAAAAATACAGCATCTTTCCAACACTCGGTTCCTAAAGCATTTTAAACAACAACAATAATAATAGTAATAAAAACTCTAATCATATAAAACAAACAGTGGGGTTCTTCCACTTTGTGGTGCTTCTGAACCCCTTTAAAAAGCTCGGTCAGTACATTCAAGACGCAGCTGTACAGCCCAGGTTTGGTCCAAGAGTTGAAGTTGAAGGAGGGGAAATGGTGGTACTTCCCGTTTTTCTTTTTCTTTTAAGGATGGACCTTGAAGGCCAGGAGTTCCTCTGAGTGCATGTTGTTGAGGGAACGCAGTTCTGGGAGCTTGAGGAGCAGCTTGGTGAAGACTGCCACCTCGTTGGAGTGGTTCCTCATGATGAGGTTCCTCAAGGCTCTGATCAGGTTCTCCTGCAGAGCCTCCACGGAGCTCATGTCCTCGATACCGGTCCGGTCTGGAGGAGGCAATAACAGAAAAACACGCGTTTAAAATCTAAAAATCATGTTCCGAAATAGGAGCAGCCAAGGAGCGAGGGGTCATGTTCTCACCTGCGGACACCAGCACCACCGCCGTGAAGAGCCTGATCTCCTCGGGGCTGAGCTGCAGAGCCATGAGCTTCTCGTTGAAGTCGAACATGGAGCTGAGCAACTCTCCCGCCCCCATGGAGCGCAATGTCTCCACGCTGTAGCGCCGTCCACTCAGGAACATCACCGTCCGCTCCTTCACGTCGAACAGAGAGGCGAAACGCACCATCAGCACCTGGACATGGGGAGGAGAGGGAGACAGATGAGGACAAGGGCATTAAGTACGGCAAATAAAGCCCATGCGCAGGTCCAGGGTGTCCTGGTGAATCTGAAAGTAGCCATAAACGATTGGACGTGCACAAGACTCCTAAGACACAACGCTTACCTCGAAGGTTCCCGCCTTCAGGAGGCAGACCTGGTCGTGCTGGGAAAGCTCCTGGAAGCCAGGAATCTGCCGAGCGAACTCCACCACTTCTCGCACAGCGGGCGTGAAGCTCAGAGAGAACTCCTCCCAGATCTCGTGACTGGGCTTAGAGGGGTCCACGACAGGGGACGAGTTCATGGGACACACCTGGAGCAAAGGGAATTAGAGTGGGTCATAACTCTGAACGACAGTCCGTGTCCATATTCACTCAAATGCAGAAATAGCCATGAATTAAAGGGTTAAATCACGAGTTAGTGGGTGGTGCTATATTAAATAAGACACTCCTAGTAGCAGTACTGTAATATTAATAGTATTTGCAGTGCTAATGTTAGCCTTTATTATTATTATTATTATTATCAGTGTTAAACCCTGAGCACATATCCACACTCACCAGGTGTCCTCGATTTCCTCCTCGTCCTGAAAGTTTGTTCATGTTATGCGTGTTGTAGTGGCAGTAAGCAGCGTTATCGGTCCGTCCACACCTGGGGGCGCTGTTGCACTGTGACTGAGTGTAGTGCCTGCTGCTGATTGGCTCATCGTTTTCGGACGGAGCTTGTGGGACGCTGCTGAAGCTGAGACTGCTCCACTGCCTCTCTGCACCCCCCGTGTTTTGGCTCAGTCTCTCAGTGAGGGCGCCCCCCGGTGTCCCGGCGCTAACGGCATCCTCCTCGCCGCTGTCGGACGAGCAGGACGAAGCAGAGCTCATCGACGTCTCCATGGAGACCGCCGCCTCCGAGTCCTGGGGGCACTGTGGGGACGAGGGCGGGGAGGAGGACAAGGACGAGGCTGAGGACGAGAAGGAGGAGGAGCTGGTCTCGCGGAGCATGTGGTTCAGCTGCCCGCTGCTGTTCATCATGTTGTTCATGGCGTTCTGCATCTCCAGCAACATCCGCTGCTTCTCTCGCTTCGGGATGCGTCCAAACCTCACGGCTGCAAGAAAACCAAGAATTGTTCATATAAGATTACGAAGAGGTATAGCGCCTCCTACGATTCCTACAGAGCACTGCGATAACCAATATGACTGTTGACTTTAACAAATAATTTGAGATATTTGAAATAAGTCCTCAAACCTATGACACTTTTCCATTGCGTGGTACCTACACTTCTCTACTTGGCACAGCTCTACATGCTTTTCAGTCCTTGGTCACCTTTTCACTAGCACAAGTGCTCTGCAAATATAGACGATGACATCGCAAAACCCTGTCTCTGGGAACAGGAGGTTTTGGAAACCACAAAAACGGCGGCAGTAACGTTAAGCTGTGTTTACTCATGGTGTATTGGCGTGTTGTTGTTGTTGTTTGGGACTGAACACAGCTCCGTCATCAGTTCAGACAGATCAGTAGAGTGTGTTTCTTCCTTGTTGCAGCCACCAGCTCTCGCTGGATTCTTTCGTCGGCCACCGATCCAAGGAGCGTTTGAACCAGTGTGTAATTTTACGAGCTGCCGTCGTGAGTCGGCTAAAAACAAACGTGATCTCTGCTGCAGCTGGAGATTTTACAGATGGAGAGTTAGTGCTGGATGTCTGCATTTCGTCATGACTGACAATTCTCTCTGTACAATCAGCGCTCTGCAAATTTTACACGTCACTGGTTAGTCCCAACGTGAACGGGAACCACGAGAGCGCAGGGACTAAGCAAAGAACCCGCTTCCAGGACCAGGACCAGATTTACTTTAAGAGCAGAAAAGTTAAGAGTCAAACCGAGTTGACACCACGCTCTGGAAAAGCACCATTATAATGAATATTTTGGCTGGGAAACGTTGTCTATCTGACTGTAAAACTCACCATCTCTGGACATCCCCACTGATAAGCACTTCTTAAAGCGGCACTGCTGGCAGCGGTTGCGGTTTATCCGGACGATGGTGCAGCTCTCCGTCTTCATGCACTTCTTGTACTGGATGTTCTGCTGGATGCTCCTTCGGAAAAATCCCTGGAAAAGACGAGGCCAAAAGGCACATTTACCAAACGCACTTTAACAGACCTAAAGGGCAGTGAGAGAACAGCTACGACCAGGACCAGAGCTTCCCAGGAGCAGCGCAGAAGCTCGAGTTACACAAAGCCTTTCGACTGAAGTGATTAGAGTTTGACAAGTGCCTCTTGAAACTTGACTCTTTGGCAGGAACAAAAGACAGAGCCCTGGATCCACATCCAGCAGGCAAAGACCCTTAAAGTAAACCCAAGAGAAGAAGTAGTAGTTCTGTTCTCACCTTGCACCCTTCACAGGCGTGGACGCCGTAATGGTAGCCCGAGGCCACGTCTCCGCACACTTTACACAGCAGCACCATTCCATTCAGCTCTGAGAAACACAAGGAGGGAACGGGTTTCATCAGAAATGTGTTTTTCCACCCCCCTCTCTCGCTCAGTTAATAACAGGAAACACTGTGCTTTTGTTTTCCTCGCTGGGCTCTCCTCTGATTGGCTAACGTATGCTCTGGGTTGATTTACTTTTGCCTGGACTCACTCATGTTCACGGCTTCTGTCTGGAACGAGTTGTTTGCTGTTGGAAGATGTTTACTTTGTACTTCTCACTTTCTGGGAATCAGCCCTGACCCTTGTCCAGAGCAGGGCGTGGGTTAAAAGGGCGTTTTGACCTACGAAGCATTCTCTTAAACAACAACACACGTTGTTTTATTATAAAAGTACGTGTAAATGTCAGTTTAAATTGTTGTATGGGGAATAAATGTAAAAGCATGGTCTCCTCCATTAACCCCCATGGCTGGACTGCTCTTAAATGTTAGGCGTAATAACGTTTTAAAGCGTTTTATTGTAACGTTTATTTATAATTCAATATTGAAACATTCCTCCACTCTAGTCAGTTATTAATCGGGTCACCCAGCAGGGGCCGGCTGGTTTGTACTGTAGGCGTTTGCTGGGTTAGCAGCCACAGGCTAGTGGTCAAGGGCAGAACCCAGGATTCAAAACCCTTACAGACGAGCACCATACAAATCAACCTACAGCAAAGCCTGTACACACCGGCCTTAAAGTGACAGACGGACAACAAAGCTAGCCACAGAGAGAGGGAGGGCTGCTACAGGACAGTGAATAGACTCTAGAGCTTGAGGAGAGAAAAAGACGAGGGGGAGTGCGAGAAGTCTCAGCCTTCTACCGTTTACCAGCTGGTTCTTACAACCCAAGCTGAGACAAAGACCCAACACAGAGGAGCGTCCTCTTTGGGCTTATAAAGCCCCCCCAGGTGGGGGTCGTTGAGCCTGATTGGCTCTGGGGAAGTCGTGACGCCACCCTCTAGTGGCCAGAGACGGCGTAGCACCAGAGGCGAACATTACAGAGGTGTAGTATGAAAAATGATAATTTACTTAAACAGATAAAGACTAAATGAATGAATGAATGAATTAATTATACGGTACAAAAATGTGTGTGATGTTTAAACCCAGACTGAGTAAGTGGTCACTGATATAAAGATGTAAAGGAGACAGGGACGTACTGGTGATGCCGCTCTTGGCGGTGGACGGAGAGCTCCGTTCCTGGCCGGACAGTCGAGGTTGTTTCGGGACGCTGAGGCCACTCAGATCCACCTTGCGGTCAGCCGGAGGGGGCGGAGACGATGAGGGGGAGGTGCTGCTGGAGCTGTCACTCAAACAAGGCTCGGGGCTGGGGGCGGAGCCTGAGGAGCAGATGTAGGTGATCACCCCCGCTGGAGAAACAGGAGAATAGAGGTCAGTAGTGAAATCAGGGTGAGTGACAGGGTGAGTTTGTGGAACTGACAGAACTGGGTGGTCCTAGTGTTCTCCTCCAAGTGTGTTGAACTTGACTGACACCGCACTGTTTTTTTAAAAAGACGTGGAGTAAAAAAAAATAGTTCCAAATTATGAATTAGGAGTTTTAAAAACTGTAAATAATCTGCTACATGTTTTTTTTCCACTGCGCTAGCCGGAGTTCACGGGCTCTTGACCCAGTTGTGTTGGGAACAGTTTGTATCTGGTCAACGTAAACAGAGCCGGGGAAAGTGATTCACCCTGTGCTTCGCCGGTTCCAAAGCACAGCCGTTTCTAATAAACAGACCCGGTCTTCCAGAGAAGTGGACAATTCGGGAATTCATGAAGTTCGGAAGCTTTCAGATTCCATCGCTCTGTTTACGACTTCCCATTCACAGACCGGATAACACTGTTGCGTAATCTTATTTCAGAGGGTGGGCCCTGAGTTGCATGGAAGACAGGCCAAACAGGAGCAGTGGGTTCACGGAGTTCATCAGCGTCGTTTCCTATGGATTCTCCAACCATTCCCAGAATTCCTCCGTCCGTATTCACACAGCAGCTAAAACACGCTTACTCATCTCAACACCAAACAAAAAAAAACTGCCCTGACAAGTCTGCGCTCGGAAATAGGGCACTTCACAGCGTCCCCCTCGGGACTGAGCCCAGTTTCTCCTTTTATTTAACACCGACAGGGTTTCCTTCGGGGGCTTGGCTTCCTCTCACAGTCCAAACTCACGTGTTGGAACATGGCTGTGAGACACTGTCCACTGTTTATTTTATTTATTTATTTATTTATTTATTTTTGTGTGAGACTGTCCACGGATGTGTGTGTGTGTGTGAGTGACTGTGTAAAATATGTAAAGCCCTGTCCAGAGTGTGTCCCTGCCTTGCGTTCAGTGACCCCTCAAAAAAATGCTTACAGACCATAAGCAAACAAATAAATTAATTAAATAAGAATATTTTTTAAATAATATTTTAGAACACGTAGATTCTAATATAAAAATGTCATACGATTAATAATCCATGCTGCATAAATATATATTGTATAACACACACATTACAGTATCGCTATGAATGTGTGTGCGCGTGTGTGTGTGTGTGTGTGTGTTTAAATACCTCCGCCCCCCCGTGCGGTGAGTGTGTATCTAGGTCACGCTCCTCACGTGGTGCCGCAGCGCCGCCGCACGGAATTATGAAATGAGCGCGTCATAGACGCGGCTCGACCAATCAGGAGCCGAGCAGAGTACACACGGGCACATGGCTCTAGCCGCCGGTCCATGTGAGCGAGAGCAAAACGTACACACAGACACACGCCCTCACTGGTTTTCCGCCACTTGTGGGGTCTGTCCTTTAGTGTACATCGACAATACCGCACTTAAAGCTCCATTCAGACGCACACTTAACTCCGGCCACCGAAGAATAATCGTTTTGCTGTTTTCTGAAATACGTTTGTGCATAAAACAGCAGCATAAAATGCTCACATTCGACTGCAAACCTTGGGTCGGTCCTCAAAGCGACGGCAAAACCAGTTCGCGGGCACACAAACAGATAGCTACTGCTAACCTACATAGAAAATGAAAACAGCTGCGTCTGAAAATCGATAAATAACGGCTTTACAGAGGAATAACGTGTATTTTAAGGCATTTACTGAGGTAAACCTCCCTTAATTAGAGTTAGAAATGTATAATATATTCGTGTATTATTAAAAAAAACGGTTTTTACCTGGTTTAGTTGCTGCCATCTCCAGTCTTCAGTCAGTAATCGGTTTTAAGGCAGAAAGCAGTGTCTCAGCTTCAGGTTCTCGCTGTTTCTGCTGAATAAAGTCTGGTTTAAAGCAAGTCTGTCTCACTGCAGTAAACACAGAGCACCATTTCTCTTCGAAAGACTCGGAAGTGCTCTCAAGTTCCTAAAGTTGGGAGGAAAATGCCAAGAAAAAGAAGAAAATACAAAAAAGCGGTGCACAAATCGTGCAGAACTGAGGAACACAGTCTGAATCCGATCCCGGTGTTTAAAGCTTCGAGTGTGTGAGAGAGAGTGTGCGTGTGTGCGTGCGTGCTGTTGGGTACTGAATGTTCTTTGCTGAAAAGTCGCCACTCCTCCTTCCACAAAGAGCCCTGCTCACTGTAACCCAGTGACACACTTTTACACACTCGCCCACTCAAACACACACACACACACACACACATCCTTCTGCTAACGCATGCACTATTTAGTGAACGTAAAAGCTATAAAATCTAATAAAGTCTGATCATTCGGGTTATAACAGATTAATACAGAGACGTGACACTGAAAGGAAACGCATTGAAGTCTCTGCTGTGAAAAAGTATCTCATTCTACTACAGTGAAAGAGACTTAAAATTTAGCAAAAGCAAAAATTTCTCTGCATTCATTCTTATCCCCATTTAACCCTGTTCCTTCTACACTCAGGAGCACCACAGGACTCCTAACAGAGCGGGTCTGATTTGGGTGAAGGGTCGTTCTCAGTGCTGCAGTGACACTGACTGTGTCTGATCCACTCGTTCAAGCAAAACACCAAAAAACATATATATGAGAGGTTTAAAAAACTCCAGTATCACTGCTGTGTCTGATCCACTCGTTCAAGCAAAACACCAAAAAACATATATATGAGAGGTTTAAAAAACTCCAGTATCACTGCTGTGTCTGATCTACTCGTTCAAGCAAAACACCAAAAAACATATATATGAGAGGTTTAAAAAACTCCAGTATCACTGCTGTGTCTGATCTACTCGTTCAAACAAAACACCAAAAAACATATATATGAGGGGTTTAAAAAACTCCAGTATCACTGCTGTGTCTGATCCACTCGTTCAAGCAAAACACCAAAAAACATATATATGAGAGGTTTAAAAAACTCCAGTATCACTGCTGTGTCTGATCTACTCGTTCAAACAAAACACCAAAAAACATATATATGAGGGGTTTAAAAAACTTCAGTATCACTGCTGTGTCTGATCTACTCATTCAAACAAAACATCCAAAAAACATATATAAGGGGTTTAAAAGACTCCAGTATCACTGCTGTGTCTGATCTACTCGTTCAAGCAAAACACCAAAAAACATATATATGAGGGGTTTAAAAAACTCCAGTATCACTGCTGTGTCTGATCTACTCGTTCAAGCAAAACACCAAAAAACATATATGAGGGGTTTAAAAAACTTCAGTATCACTGCTGTGTCTGATCTACTCATTCAAACAAAACAACCAAAAAACATTTATATGAGAGGTTTAAAAAACTCCAGTATCACTGCTGTGTCTGATCCACTCGTTCAAGCAAAACACCAAAAAACATATATATGAGGGGTTTAAAAAATTCCAGTATCACTGCTGTGTCTGATCTACTCGTTCAAACAAAACAACCAAAAATCATTTATATAAGGGGTTTAAAAAACTCCAGCATCACTGCTGTGTCTGATCTACTCGTTCAAGTGTGTTTTGCTTGAACGAGTGGATCAGTCACAGCAGTGATGCTGAAGTTTTTTAAACCCCTCATATTTTTTTTGGTTTGTGGACCTCTCTCAATCTAGCAGTGACATTGTGGGCTTTAAAAACTCCAGCATCACTGCTCTGTCTGATCCACCCATTCAAGCAAAACACCAAAAAAATATATATGAGAGGTTTAAAAAATTCCAGTATCACTGCTGTGTCTGATCCACTCGTTCAAGCAAAACACCAAAAAACATATATATGAGGGGTTTAAAAAACTTCAGTATCACTGCTGTGTCTGATCTACTCGTTCAAGCAAAACACCAAAAAACATTTATATGAGAGGTTTAAAAAAAACTCCAGTATCACTGCTGTGTCTGATCCACTCGTTCAAGCAAAACACCAAAAAACATATATATGAGGGGTTTAAAAAACTTCAGTATCACTGCTGTGTCTGATCTACTCATTCAAACAAAACAACCAAAAAACATTTATATGAGAGGTTTAAAAAAACTCCAGTATCTTTGCTGTGTCTGATCCACTCGTTCAAACAAAACACCAAAAAACATATATATAAGGGGTTTAAAAAAACTTCAGCATCACTGCTGTGTCTGATCCACTCGTTCAAGCAAAACACCAAAAAACATATATATGAGGGGTTTAAAAAATTCCAGTATGTCTGATCTACTCGTTCAAACAAAACAACCAAAAATCATATATATAAGGGGTTTAAAAAACTCCAGCATCACTGCTGTGTCTGATCTACTCGTTCAAGTGTGTTTTGCTTGAACGAGTGGATCAGACACAGCAGTGATGCTGAAGTTTTTTAAACCCCTCATATTTTTTTATGGTTTGTAGACTGCTCTCAATCTAGCAGTGACATTGTGGGCTTTAAAAACTCCAGCATCACTGCTCTGTCTGATCCACCCATTCAAGCAAAACACCAAAAAAATATATATGAGAGGTTTAAAAAATTCCAGTATCACTGCTGTGTCTGATCCACTCGTTCAAGCAAAACACCAAAAAACATATATATGAGGGGTTTAAAAAATTCCAGTATCACTGCTGTGTCTGATCTACTCGTTCAAGCAAAACACCAAAATACATATATATGAGGGGGTTAAAAAACTCCAGTATCACTGCTGTGTCTGATTTACTCGTTCAAACAAAACACCAAAAAACATATATATGAGGGGTTTAAAAAATTCCAGTATCACTGCTGTGTCTGATCCACTCATTCAAACAAAACAACCAAAAACATATATATAAGGGGTTTAAAAAACGCCAGCATCACTGCTGTGTCTGATCTATTCGTTCAAGCAAAACACCAAAAAACATTTATATGAGAGGTTTAAAAAAAACTCCAGTATCACTGCTGTCTGATCCACTCGTTCAAGCAAAACACCAAAAAACATATATATGAGGAGTTTAAAAAACTTCAGTATCACTGCTGTGTCTGATCTACTCATTCAAACAAAACAACCAAAAAACATTTATATGAGAGGTTTAAAAAAACTCCAGTATCACTGCTGTGTCTGATCCACTCGTTCAAGCAAAACACCAAAAAACATATATATGAGGGGTTTAAAAAACTTCAGTATCACTGCTGTGTCTGATCTACTCGTTCAAGCAAAACACCAAAAAACATTTATATGAGAGGTTTAAAAAAAACTCCAGTATCACTGCTGTGTCTGATCCACTCGCTCAAGCAAAACACCAAAAAACATATATATGAGAGGTTTAAAAAACTTCAGTATCACTGCTGTGTCTGATCTACTCATTCAAACAAAACAACCAAAAACATTTATATGAGAGGTTTAAAAAAACTCCAGTATCTTTGCTGTGTCTGATCCACTCGTTCAAGCAAAACACCAAAAAAACATATATATGAGGGGTTTAAAAAATTCCAGTATCACTGCTGTGTCTGATCTACTCGTTCAAACAAAACAACCAAAAAACATTTATATGAGAGGTTTAAAAAAACTCCAGTATCACTGCTGTGTCTGATCCACTCGTTCAAGCAAAACACCAAAAAACATATATATGAGGGGTTTAAAAAACTTCAGTATCACTGCTGTGTCTGATCTACTCGTTCAAGCAAAACACCAAAAAACATTTATATGAGAGGTTTAAAAAAAACTCCAGTATCACTGCTGTGTCTGATCTACTCATTCAAACAAAACAACCAAAAACATTTATATGAGAGGTTTAAAAAAACTCCAGTATCTTTGCTGTGTCTGATCCACTCGTTCAAGCAAAACACCAAAAAAACATATATATGAGGGGTTTAAAAAATTCCAGTATCACTGCTGTGTCTGATCTACTCGTTCACACAAAACAACCAAAAAACATATATATAAGGGGTTTAAAAAAACTCCAGCATCACTGCTGTGTCTGATCTACTCGTTCAAGTGTGTTTTGCTTGAACGAGTGGATCAGACACAGCAGTGATGCTGGAGTTTTTTAAACCCCTCATATATTTTTTTGGTTTGTGGACTGCTCTCAATCTAGCAGTGACATTGTGGGCTTTAAAAACTTCAACAGCACTGCTGTGTCTGATCCACTCGTACCAGAAAAAAAACACAACACCACCACCACCACCAAGTCACTGTCACTGCAGCTCTGAGTATGACCCATGACCCACTACCTGACCATTGAAGAACACGGTAAAAAGCTGACCTTTACTGTATGAGGGCGTCAGAATGAGGCTACCAGCAGGATGTGATTTTTCCATCTGGTTTATAATTCATCCATATCACACGCTGGTGGTTTGGCAATGCAGAGATAGTGTGTACCGAATGGTTATACGATCCCCATCAGTGTGATAGTGCTATCAATGATTGCCACATCATTGGATTGTACTATTCTCAGTGACGTCACGGCTGACCTACCTGAGCTGACCTGCTGAGCCCCGCTCATATTTCATCACATTTATTTCAGAGTTTAAACTCTATCAAGACTGAAATATCCATGTAATATATGGGTCAGCGGTGACATTAACCCTTTAAAGCCGATGCTAAAGTGGTTCCTGGGTCCTCTGGTCGTTCGCAGGTCACATAATCAATCACATGTAGGAGGTTGGAACAGATGACACGATTGACATTTTATGTTCCATGAGCTCATGGAAATGAATGAATGTTGCGTTATGAATGTTAAAGTCACATTAACGGTTGTTTTGTCTTAAGAGACCAAGGACGACACGGAAACCGCCCACGTGCCGCTTTGTAGCCAACCGTGGCTTTATAACAAGCAAATAATCATCAGCCACATCTTTTAGACTTGTATTAGTGGCGGAGAGGCCTCCACGGGACACAGAAATGGAGCCATAAAAGAAAACCTCTGACACAGTGGGATGCATCCTGTGGAACTACGGTGTCCAAAACGTATTCCTCCAAACAGCCTTGATGTTATAGCTTTGTTAATGATGGGGTTTCTGCTTAGTTTTCTTGATGAAATGGAGTGGGGAGAGAACAAAAATGTAGGGCAAACCATGTCCTTTTAGGACTTCCATACACTCAAGGCCTCAAAGACATCCTTTATTTTTAGCTCTGAGGTCTGTTCGACGTTTACTTCATTTCACTATTTCGCCAGAAGAAGGGGGGAGGGGGTTCAAATAAAGAAGCAGTCTTTGAGAGTGGGCACGGCCTTGGTTTTTGTCTGGTACAGAATGTAACTAAACTCGTCGGGTAATTATAACGTCTGCCATTGTGTTTTAGCTCCGAGTTTGGACACAACCCTCCGGGCTTAGACAAGAACACTGCCTTCTTGGCATCGCCGTCACAAATCCTTGTATCTCCTCAGTGCTGGTCTCTGAGGAGGCGGGAACATCTGTAACTGGGAACATCAAGTCCCTGCGAATGGGCGGAGCCTATTTGCTTGTTCTCACAGTTAAACCAGTCTAACCATTCAGACATCGGTACACCGTGTAATCATAGAACACTGAGATCTGACTGGATGCAAGGTTGGTAAAAAGGTCCCAAACACACGGATGCGGAGGTCTTGGGCGGGGGGTCTTAACGTTGCGGTCCTTCTGTGTGGTTTTGAGAGCGAGTAAGGCCTTGTTTAAAGACCCTTAAGGCTAAAAAATAAAAGACACCAATAACACAGAGTTAAATCCTGACCAATTCTGAGTCAGAACTTTGCCATTTCATGCTTCATGAAGATGATCAGTGTGTCTTTCTGAGGATGCCAAACCAGACTCGCACTGAAAAACCCTGACCCAAATGTGCACATGGCTCCCATATGAGTACAACACAGTACATCTGCCTTCCAGTGAAGTGTCCTTTCTTACTTTCACTTGGCAAGAGCTGCGTTGGTGTACTGTGCTACGTCTTACTCACGTGTAACTCTTGTGCACATTTGGATCCATCCTGTCCGTTCTAAGCAGTTCCTCGGTTTCATTTTCAGACACGCCTACTGGTCTCTTAAAAAAAGAGGCTGGCTAGTCTGTGGTGAACACTCTGTACTTTGTACATTGTACATAGCGTTCATCGCTCCAGCAGGCTGGAAAAATACAAGCCAGGACACCTCAGCGCTGGATCTGGCCTGGTGACAATTCCTAGAAGTCGAGCTTCCACTGAGAAACAGATATCAGCCACTACGCAGCGGTCAACTGGGGACAGCACCTAGGAACGGTCAGAAGCACAAACTGTAGGGATTTTTGTAGCAGACTGAAGACATTCCTGTCTTTCACAAACCCTCACATCTTCACTCAACATCTGTTCAGCACTTCACTGTTGCTTTATCAATCACTGTGCTTCTTAAAATGTATTTTTAATACATGACGTTTTTCCACTGCACGGTCCCTGCTCGACTCGGCACAAAAGTAAACATTGCAGAGTGCTGATTGGCCACAGAGATTTTGTACAAGGCGAAATGCAGACGTCCAGCACTAACTAGCTGCTAGTAACATCTTCAAGCCACAGCAGCGATCACAAATCCTAAAATTACCCCGTGGTCTTTTGAAGAGGTTCAAACGCTCCTTGGATCGGTGGCCGACGAAAGAATCCAGCGAGAGCTGGACGCTGCAACAAGGAAGGAACACACTCTACTGATCTGTCTAAACTGATGACGGAGCTGTGTTCAGTCCCAAACAACAACATGCTAATTCACAATGAGTAATCAATGCTTCACATTACTGTCGCTGTTGTTGTGGGGCTTTATAGTGAAAAACCAACCAGGGACAAAGAGAGTAGAACCGAGTAGTACCGTGCAGAGTCGAGTAGAGCTCGTACAATGCAGTGGAAATGGGCAGTAGTGAGCGGATCTTGTAGTGGGCGTGTCCTTACGTCTCATAATGTGGGTTTGTCACAGGACAGGATTATAAGTCGCATGTTAAACTACTAGAAAGTGCCATCTCACACATGGTCCCCATCGGACATTTAGGGTGACGCATAGTGTCAGTTATGTGTGTATACACTGTACAGACACTGGATGGTGCATCTCTATGATTGGTCTGAGAGCCTGTCCCCAGCTGCTGGGGTTTCTAAACCCTCGGTGTCTGTGTGAGACACTGCTCCCTCGTTGGTCCACCTTGTAGATGTAGAGTCAGAGACAGTAGCTCATCTGTCGCTGCACAGTGTGTGTCGCTCGTCCTCTAGCCCTTCATCAGTGACACAGGACGCTGTCGGCTGGATGTTTTTGGTCGGTGGACTGTTCTCAGTCCAGACACTGAGGGGTTTAAAAACTCCAGCAGCACTGCTGTGTCTGATCCACTCTACACCAGCACAACACACACTAACACACCACCACCACGTCAGTGTCACTGCAGCGCTGAGAATGATCCAGCGCATTGAGGAACAGAGTGAAAGGGGGCTAATAAAGTATGCAGAGCAACAGTCTAACCATACAACTACCAAGTGCTCCTGTGTGGTCAGTGGAGCTGAGAGAATGGACAGTACGTGTGGAAACAAAGAGGTGGTCGAACGCTGTGGCTGACCGGTGTCTGCCTGGTAACCATAACGAAAGGCAGAGATGAACCAATCAGCAGCCACACAACTGTAAACCGTTATCCAATCAAATCGGTTCCTCGACTTTATGGAGGGAACACGATAGCTGTGGTAAATATGCTGGTGAAGTCTCCTGTGTAGCAGAGACGTGTCGGTTTGATTTTACACCACTCTTCTTACTATATTCTGCCTCTTGAGAATATAAGAGTCCTCACAAATATTTTTTTTTTTTAAAGTAAAGCGCATTGAACACATTGAACTGCCTTTGTGTACGAGTGTATAAACCGATCACCATTTTAAACGATAGAACTTGTAAAACCAAATTACGCCTCACGTTGCCCTATTTCTCAGAGCGGAAGAAACATCTTTGACCTCTTTAAAGTGAAAGTTAGGGCCACAGAGGAAGTAGCTTCAAAAGCTTGTGATCGTCAGCACGATTAAAGACGTTTACTCTTTGGAAAGAATGAGAAACTGAGGACACAATCTGGACGCGTTAGTTTCAGCCACAGTGTTTTATTGGATGTAGTCCATTAAGCAAGTGTACAACAAACCTCACTGTCCGGCGACGCGGCGTTGTCACTATGTACAGGCTTGACTTCTGCTCTATCCACTAGCAAGACTTGACTTTTTTTTTGTTTTTGTTTTTTGTTTTCTTTCTTCTTTTCTTTTACCCAGTGGCTGCTTGGACAGTGTTTAAAAAATACATACAAACAAAACAGGAGGGTGTTTCCAATCCTCAGCCGGTTACATGCACAAACCTTGGTTGACTTCCATCAGAAAAAAAAAAAACCCAGTAAAGCAAAGAAAATAAAGGTGTGTGGTGGTAGTGTGGTTTTATAATCTGCTATTTTTTTTGTTCCTGGTGCCACTTCAAAAGTAAAGATATACATACATTAAGTTGAGCGACAATAGTAGTAGTAATAATAATAGTAACAACAATAATATTTTCCTCCTAGGATAATTCAAACATTCAGATAGTTGGAAAATAAAAATCCCAATCTACTCTTTGTATAAAAAAGAAGCTTTCAAGTCAACAAGGAACAAAAGACAGTTCTCTTCACAGAAAGGTTTCTAAGAGAAGGAGGGGGTGGAGAGGGGGATTATATACTGTTGCACTTGGTGAGTGTGCTCTGAGAGATGGAGGGGGGAAAAGAGGTAGACAGAGAGAGAGAGAGAGAGAGAGAGAGGGAGGTGTAGTGGGGTCAGAAAAGGGAGAATTTGAAGCGAGATAGAGATAGAGAGAGAGAGAGAGGGACGAGGGTCTTCAGAGGATCTTCTTTATGTGGCGTATCTCTTGGTCCACTGTTTGGCTATTCTGTCATGTTCCGTTCTGTTGGTCAAGTATTGCGTGGCGATGCTCCCGACGAGAGGATCAGCTGCAGCAGAAATGAACAGTTTAAAGTTCAGGAAGTCAATACACACCGCGTTAAACAGATATAACAGATGTTATACTGACACCTAGTGGCGCGTGTTTGAGACTCACACTTTCTCTTACTCCTGGAAGTGCTGAAAAACGTGAGACACCCCAAAACAACATGACATTTGCCACAGATTTTTCTGTTTGATCGATGTCGGTCCTCCAACCCCCACACTACACCGTCCGCCCTGAACGAAACACCACACACTTTCAAACCTCGCCAAAGTTTCTCATGAACTGCTTCCTCTTGAAAGCAGGTGGGTGTTTCTCATAAGCTACACTCTCAAATAAAAACTGTGGTGGTACCTTACTCTATTATAATCTCCAGGATTTATGTTTTATTCGACACACAATTATAGCGAACGATTACAAATATTCCCCCTCTTCTGGAGTAGAGAATGTATTGTACCTTTAAGGTAACACCACTGCTGTACCTTTAAATGTACAGGGGTTAGACAATGAAAGTGAAACACCTGTGATTGTAGTGTGGGAGGTGTCATGGCTAAATTGGAGCAGCCTGGTGCCAATCTTCATTAACTCCACACTGCACCAGTAAGACCATGTGCATCCAATGGTTCAAACACTGTGTCCTGAAGGCGGTGCCGTGTATCAGGACGACAATGCACCAATACACACAGCGAGACTGGTGAAAGACTGGTTTGATGAACATGAAAGTGAAGTTGAACATCTCCCATGGCCTGCACAGTCACCAGATCTAAATATTATTGACCCACTTTGGGGTGTTTTGGAGGAGCGAGTCAGGAAACGTTTTCCTCCACCAGCATCACGTAGAGACCTGGCCACTATCCTGCAAGAAGAATGGCTTCAAATCCCTCTGACCACTGTGCAGGACTTGTGTATGTCATTCCCAAGACGAACTGACGCTGTATCGGCCGCAAAAGGAAGCCCTACACCACACTAATACATTACTGTGGTCTAAAACCAGGTGTTTCACTTTCATTGTCCAACCCCTGTAGATTACACTGTTGGTGCCTTTAGTGACAGTAATGTACCTGTACTTTTGCAGTGTACATGTGAACAAACATGGCGGATTGCATTGAAACATTAACCTCTGCTTGGCCCTCATTGGTTTTATCGTTTTTTGGGATTTTTCATATATACGAGTCACTATTGGGCGACCCAGAATGCACTGGGAGAAGATCTGAGGAGGAAATATTGGATTGTGGACCTCAAAATCAGCGCCGATCATCTTGTAGCTAATGTCTGTAGGGCCAGACATTACATTACCCACGGCTAACTCTGACTGGCGACAACTGCACGGCCTCCACTGTCTAGAGTTTACAGTGTATATTGTATATTATGATTGTACTTGCTCAGTGCAGTGGTGTGCTTTGCTGGAGGAATGCTGTTTCGTTTCACTGTGAACTGTACACTGTTTATGGTTGAGATGACATTGAAATCCACGTGAACTTCATAAAAACGTTTGGTGTCATGTGGAGGACCACGAGTCAGCTACCGCCCCAGACCCTGAGCAACTGTGAAACTCCAAATGTGGGACTTCCCTGGCAAGGAAAACTCCATCCTGGACGACCTGTGAGAGGGATGCCTCACGCTCTGCAGGACCTGAACACGCAATCTCGAGGGACCACCATCACCAGAGATGGGATGTGAACTGGGTTTGCTTAGTAACTCACTATAGGAGCCCCTCTGGGGTGTCTCAGGAGTCTGAGAGGCTGGAAAAGTGGTTCCTCTTATGACAACTTCATTTTTGATGGTTAAAAACAACAGAACCTTAAATCTCACCTGCATCAACTGACATTGTTACTTAATTATTAATTACTGAACCTTTATATTGCCACCAAACTTACATCTTTATTTTGGAAAGCGCGCTCCCTTTTAACAAAATATTGACTTCATCCTCCACAAACTACGTCATTCTCAAATTATTGAGTTACATCACAAAACACTGATTTAATTCTCCATATCTTACATTCACAGGTATTCCCCAAAATGCTGTGGTGAGAGATGAAGGGTGAACAATAACAATGAGTAAACAATAACTGTTCGTACCTGGGTTGCAGTCAGTGAGCAGAGAGCAGATGGACAGCAGCACTTTGGAGATGGTGAGGGCAGGACTCCAGTTGTCCTTCAGGATGTCCAGACAGATCACTCCCTGACTGTTAATGTTGCAGTGATAGATCCTTGTACGAAATGTTACCTGAGGGAGAGAGAGAGAAAGAGAGAGTGAGCAACTTAATTAGCCTCAAAAGAAGCATTAACTGAGTGAGAAGTGATTCACTAGGCTCCCACGGAGCACTGTGGGATTAAGTTTGAATTGGACTCAGTGGAGGATACGAGTAGTAAGCGTTATAGAAAAGCACGGGACACTGTGGAGCAGCTGTGCTAAATGCTAAATGCCAGGTGTCGGCTTGAAGGCCATGAATCCAGCAGCATCGAGTGATCCAGCTATATCCAATACCTCTGGGCAGAGCTGGAGTGGTGTTTGTGATCCGCAACTAATCATCCAACACCAGCCTACTGAGATTACTGCAGCCGAATGCCATCAAATCCTCACATATCCCACCACCTAGTGTGAAGGCTTCTTAGAAGTGCAGGGGGACAAACCGGATCGGTTATGAGAAGAGCTCTCCGTTGTGTATTGCTACGCATTGCTTCATGGGAATAGAGTAAATGCAATAACGACTTCTCGTTAATAAACGTGTGAATATAAACAATAACACGGACTTATATGGAAATATGTGGTTGTATAAGAGCAGCAGAAAAGCATTCACACGCACTCACACCTGCGGAGAATTACACACACTCACCCAGTCACTCACACACACCTGTGGACGTCTTTAAAAAACCGTGAGCCGATCCATTTCGCTGCAACTGGCACAGAAACAGCACCCACCCCCACGGTCCCTACTGAGAGAAATGTGCAATTTCCACCCAACACCTCAACCCACACGGACTAAATATAAACATACATAACCCCAGAGGAGTGTGAAGTAGTGCAGTTAAAAGTTTTTGGATCTCTGGCTTTTAAAGCTCTAAATCCACAACAGAGAACGGGAAGAGAGTGACAGTGGACACCGTGAAGGGAGAGAAATAAACAGTATATTCATCAGAGTGGCATTTTCTATGATAAAAATAGTAAACAACACTGTGATTGCGACCAAGAAAACCAAGACAATCCGGCTTTAGCTGCGTCCGTTTTCCCGTGAACAGCACAGGGTTTGGTTGCCTCAGTTTTTATTACTACTGCAGTTTGAACGCTGCACTCTTTCAAAACGTCGTTTTGACACCACATTAAGAGAAGCGATGGGCTAAAATTCTTAAACCACACACGAGTGAAGCCTGCTGTAGTATCTCTCACCTTGGGTGGTTTGAAAGGGTAGTCGGGTGTGAAAGCGATGTCGAGGAAGAACACCCCTCCTTCATACACAGACCCCGGGGGTCCCAGGATGGTGGACCTCCACTCGTAGATGTTGTCTCCTTTGGGACCCGCGCTGTGGACACAAACGAGACACGGTGAACTGCTGCTTTCCTGCACTTGTTTGATCAACTTTTACTGTGTGTAAAACGTCCCTGTGAAGAGCCAGGGACAGTCATTTTGACCCTTCGCCCGCAAGATCCCAACGAATATAGACTGGTGAATACCCTGTGTATATAGTGTTCTCTTCAGTAAACATAAGAAGAAAATATAATGTTTTTATTCCATTTTAAATTATTTTAAAGTCAAGCTGAAAAGTAAAACCACACTTTATACCGTTGTCTCAGTCTTAAATCCAATTAAACAGAACAGTAAATCGTTTTGCGAACTTTTACTCGAACTATAGAATTTTCCTTGCTGTAAAACACCACCCATGACGTGGGCAGACAAACACAAACATCTGTCACGTCATATTTTAACGCCTCATCCACCACCACGACCATGAAACCATGGGCAGCCAATGTGTGTTTGGTTGTGTGTTACCAATGATGATCCCCCTCTTCCCTTAAAACACCACAGCATTGAGTTCAGGGGCTCTGACTCTGACGTTCTGAAGAGGGCAGGTACGGAGAGAGATTAGTGTCAAAATACTTTACAAATGTGTAAATGTTAATCCACAAATTAAACACAAGTCACAGATATGTCACTGTTTACAAATGAACACATCCCAATCTGTGTCTCTCAGTCTGCAGTTTGTACAAATACAGTTACATTCATAAAACATGTGTTTGTTTTTCATAGATATATCACAATTTAATGCGAAAATAAATACATTTGTTTAAATTTACATTGAATATATTTGTAAAGGAAGGACTGGCGCCCCCTCCAGGGTGTGTTCCCGGTAGACTCTGGACCCACCGCGACCCTGAACTGGATAAGGGTTACAGACAATGAATGAATGAATAGTTGCAACTTTTCTAGGAAGGCTTTGAGTGTTGGAATATTACTGTGAGGATTTGATGGCATTCAGCCTTGAGAACATTAGTGGCCAGGCACCAACGTTGTTTGATTGATTAGCTCTGGATCACAAACCTCACTCACAAGGTGTTGGATGGGGTTTTGTCAAAGAGGTGCGGTTTGTACCTGCTGAGCATCTTATTTCTGTAGAGATTTTACTGTTTGCAAAACTGAACCCAGCTGACATTTATGGGGCAATCTCCTAAAGTTCAGCAGAATGTTTATTATCCGGATGCTGGCTCGAGTCCGGGGGAGAATCGCACCAACGGCAGCAGAGCAGTGTGGGAGGGGGAGGGCTTTAAATCCTAAATATGGCACTTGTCAACAAGGGAATCCAGCAGAGGTGACAGCCCTTTGAATTGGAGTGGTCATTAAACCTCCAGGGAAAGACCATTTCCAACAGAGCTGGTCCGGCCGTATAGATAAGACATTGTTTGATGCCTTCTATTTAAAATGAAGATATCACTAAAGTATTTAGGATTTAAACGTTTCTTGTTTATTTGAATTTTGAATTGAAATCAAATATTAAATTTATTTATTAATATTTACACTTATATAGCACCTTTCTAAATACCCAAAGACGCTTCAACACTGAATCCATGTGCTCAGTGATATCACAGCGCATCCAACAGTAAACAATGTTTGAAAAGAAGAAGCCGGCCGCCTGTGTCCCTCATGATGTTTTCTACTCAGCTGCTTCAATCAATAGGTCACACTGATTCATGGGTTAATTAATAATTAACCTGTAATTAGCTTGTTGTCTGCTCCGGATGCTGTGATCAATGCCTTTTCACTCGATTCTAATTCCATTTCTGTCCTATAAAGAAATGAAAGTATAATGACTGGTATATATTTCCTTTTTTTTTTTTTTTTTTGCTTTTGAGAATGTCATCCTCTTAAACCTTCGCTTTGAAGCCTGGTTCGGTTTGTTTTAGTAATGTTTATCTCTTAATAATCACAGGTATGACCTAAGCCTAAAAGCTATTGCATGACTAATTTTTTAAAACAAGTTTGTCTTTGTGTAACGTGAAATATATCAGGACGGTTAGGACGGGACATGACTTCATCCGTCAGGATTTGACTGGATTGTGAAAAGCCAGTGTTTCAAAATAGTGTTTGACTCATTTTTCTCAAAACGGATGTGTTTGTAGAGTTTGTTTCAGTGAATCAGGGTCCAACATGATCGCATCTGTTTAATTCATTTTATTTTGACGACTTTTAGAACCAGGGATGTACCGATTTAGAATTTTTTTGGGCCGATACCATAACCGATAGTTAGCACCTTTACGGATAGCCGATACCGATAATAAATGCTAATTGTATCTACAGGCATCAGTGCATATGCACAACAAAGGCACCAAGTTATCAGTCGTAATATCAGCTAAATTCCAACATCGGACCGAAAGCAATGACTAAAAAAATCCACATATCGGCAAATGATAAAGCGGCCGCAGATATATCATGCTTCACTACTCACTATTCATTCATTCATTCATTATCTGTAACCCTTATCCAGTTTAGGGTCGCGGTGGGTCCACACAGAGAGAACACACCACACTCCTCACAGACAGTCACCCGGAGGAAACCCACGCAGACACAGAGAGAACACACCACACTCCTCACAGACAGTCACCCGGAGGAAACCCACGCAGACACAGAGAGAACACACCACACTCCTCACAGACAGTCACCCGGAGGAAACCCACGCAGACACAGGGAGAACACACCACACTCCTCACAGACAGTCACCCGGAGGAAACCCACGCAGACACAGGGAGAACACACCACACTCCTCACAGACAGTCACCCGGAGGAAACCCACGCAGACACAGGGAGAACAAACCACACTCCTCACAGACAGTCACCCGGAGGAAACCCACGCAGACACAGGGAGAACACACCACACTCCTCACAGACAGTCACCCGGAGGAAACCCACGCAGACACAGGGAGAACAAACCACACTCCTCACAGACAGTCACCCGGAGGAAACCCACGCAGACAGAGAGAACAAACCACACTCCTCACAGACAGTCACCCGGAGGAAACCCACGCAGACACAGAGAGAACACACCACACTCCTCATAGACAGTCACCCGGAGGAAACCCACGCAGACACAGAGAGAACACACCACACTCCTCACAGACAGTCACCCGGAGGAAACCCACGCAGACACAGGGAGAACACACCACACTCCTCACAGACAGTCACCCGGAGGAAACCCACGCAGACACACAGAGAACACACCTCACTCCTCACAGACAGTCACCCGGAGGAAACCCACGCAGACACAGGGAGAACACACAACACTCCTCACAGACAGTCACCCAGAGGAAACCCACGCAGACACAGGGAGAACACACCACACTCCTCACAGACAGTCACCAGGAGGAAACCCACGCAGACACAGGGAGAACACACCGCACTCCTCACAGACAGTCACCCGGAGGAAACCTACGCAGACACAGGGAGAACACACCACACTCCTCACAGACAGTCACCCGGAGGAAACCCACACAGACACAGAGAGAACACACCACACTCCTCACAGACAGTCACCAGGAGGAAACCCACGCAGACACAGGGAGAACACACCGCACTCCTCACGGACAGGCACCCGGAGGAAACCCACGCAGACACAGGGAGAACACACCACACTCCTCACAGACAGTCACCCAGAACGGGAATCAAACCCACAACCTCCAGGTCCCTGGAGCTGTGTGACTGCAACACTACGTGCTGCACCACCATCAGAAGTGTTCAGTCTCAAAAATGACATCATCGATTTATCGTACGATTGCCGTATTACGTTTTTGCCGAGCTGAGTACCACCCCCTGTGTTTACTGCCGTGTTTGTTTACATATTGTTTACACAGATATTTCAGCCACGTACTCTGTTCTATTCTCTGGTCTCCATTTCTGGAGCTGTTGTTGATTTGTTTGAAAACAGTGGTGTGATTTAATGTATGTATAATATATTGAGGACATTTCAGGTTTTTAAAAAATTATTAATTAATTAATAAATATATCAGAAATATTCTTAATATAACTACAATTTGCTAAAGGTTCGTTGCTCTTAAAAAGTCTTAAAATGACCCTAATATGATCCATTGCAATTATTTCTGGGAAAAAACATATCAGCTTTTGTGACAGGTTTCGAAACAACCCTTTAAAACCTTTTATCTAAAAAGAAAACACTGCGCAGGTGAGCAGAGTAGGGGGAGCTGGGGATAAGGCAGGGTTCTTTGTTGCATTTTATCTGTGTGTACACAGCATTTACAACTCCATTTGCATTGTGGCAGAGGTTCAATGCGAGTGCAGGCACTGAACTGCTGAAGTGTTTACACAATGCTGTATTTGAGGAATAAACTGCTGTGGATGAAAGCGGTGGGTTTCAAAAACATGGAAATGTCACTGACACAGAAATGCATTCCCGTTCACTACGGCTCGTGTAAGCAATTCCGCAGTATGTGCATGGGAACACTCCAACAAATGGGAATTCTGACCCAAAATGGCTTTCGCTGCGTGTCTGCTGGCAGAGACTGACTTCATTTTGAGGCACTTGGGGAAATAATAGGCCAGAAATCATGACAAGAGGTTCACCACAAATATGAGGGCTGTTTATGGGTTTGTGTGTGTGTGTGTGTGTTTATATTTAGAACATCTAATGAGAACATTTTTGTTACGGGGTATAAATACATACGCCTGAAGAACAAGGCTCTACAATAACTAAAGTAGGGACTGGGTGAGTATATAGGAATTGTAGGCTAACTTTGTCATACTTAGACTGCAGTAGATTCTGACACACACTACCGTGAGGATTTGATGGTATTGAAACAAGACCACTGGTGAAATCGGGTACTGATGTTGAATCACTAGATCTGGATTGCAGTCACCGCACTAGGGTCGGGCGGTAAAATGGTAATTCTGAAAAAAAAATGTACGGTATCTCAAAATGATGGCAGTATTTATGCCCTGTATGTTTTGTGCCAGATTCCTGTTCTGTGTACGCCTTTATTCATCAAAACACATAGAAACTCATCACCTGTTTGTTCCAGAAACTCAACATACTGCAGCCTTTTGCTGCATTTTTTTAAGAAACAGAATTAAAAACAGTGCTCCTCTGATTTAAGATTATTTTTCAGCCTCCAAAACACCAACCACCATCTCCGTGTCTCTCTGCTGAAAACCTGACATAAATAAGCAGCCCAGTGTGTGAAGCGCCGCGTGGATAATGAAGGGTGAGGAACATCTGGCGGCTGGTGCTGAGGAGAGAGCCGTGATCGGGGGCCAATTACACGCTGGAAGCAGCAGATGTAGTCGGTCATAAATGGAGGTGCTGCTGCTGCTGAGCTCGAACTCAGATAAAGGAGGAGGTCTCCACCGTGATGTTTGCGGAAATGAGGGCTGATCACGAACGCTAATGATTACAGCCTGCGGGAACACTGCTCTTCAGCAGAGCCAGCCGTTTGCTACTTGTTCCACACAGAAAACAAAGGAAGACAGAACGTAATGAACATACGAGAGAACACAGTTGTGGGGCTTAATGCAACTTCTGTGAAACGCTTTTGTCAAAACACCACAAAGATCAAACCCTACAGCAGCGTTCTCCCCATGTCTACACAGCCCCGTACAGAACGACCGGTTTCAGCGCCTTTTCCTTTAAACGATAACGAGCCGTTCGCTGTTCACCCCGACCCTGAGCGCACAGCAGTGATAAGGGGGAGGAGCAGAAACTTCTTGTTTTTAGCCGTTTTCGCCACGCATTAGTGTGCACATAAATTGGAAAAGCTATTTTCATCATGCTGCATGTCCCTTTTATAAAGATGCTTGCTTAGACAGGACTACTCTAAACTGTAAACCCCACTTACAAATATGTTCTGCTCTGATGCACAAATGTGGTTTTGTGGGTTGTGGCTAGACGCTGAATCTGCTAATCTTAGCTGGAGGAGAGTCGTATGCAAAAGTCTAGATGCTGCTGGTCACATGACGTTAATTTCTATAACTGAATAAACACTGTAAGTACAATAAGAGGAGTTCAAATAAGGAATCTGTCCCCCATCGCTGCACTAACAGCTTATACTCTTCAGGGAAAGATTTTTCACAAAAATTTGACTGTATTCAGCAATAAAAAGATTTGTGAGGACCAGTACTAATGTTAACATGGTTAATTCTGGCACTCCAACTCATTCCCAAGGTAGTGGATGCTGCTCCATGTCTCGAGCTTGTTTCACAGCTAGGGCTGGACGATATGGCCAAAATTTATATCACAATATATTTCTTCATTTTGCTCAATATAATGTCATCCCCATACTGATATAATTGATATAAATTAATGTAGTCATTGTCTGTAAGTGCTTATTCAGTTCAGGGTAGCAGTGGGTCCAGGCGCAAGGCAGGAACACACCCTAGAGGGGGCGCCAGTCCTTCACAGGGCGACACACACAAACACACGCATTCATTCACTCACACACTCACACCTACGTACACCTTTGAGCTGCCAATATAAATGCCACAGAAAATTATCAAAGACGCTCCTAATGGATGCCTTCTGAAAAATTAATTTGCCAAATCTGTGAACCCTTCTCCTGTGAAACTATGCGATGCTTTAGAAATAAAGCCCCCACCATTTTACAAACCCCAGGGGATAGAAGGAAGGAGGTGGAAGGAGTGTGAGCCTAGAACAAACACTAGAAGAGACGCTGAACTGACAGCAGTGCCTTGTAATGAACGTCACTCAGTAAATTATGTATTCTGAAATATCAAGGACGTGTTTAATCATATCATCATTACAGAAATGTATACGTTTTCTATCACAAATTATATTGATATTGAATTGTTATCTAGCCCTAATTCAGCCATAGCTTGGGAATAATCATGGCAACCTTATGCTCATTTCCAGCTCGTCCAGAGTGTCGCACAAAAGTGAACATCTGTGAGGTGTGATTTTTTTTTCTCCTCACTCATCAACAAGAAAAGCCAGGAAGTTGTGATGCTGTCACTAGAGAGACATTTGAAGCTTGTAGAGTATCAGCCTCCGCAGACCACTCTGTGTGTGTGTGTCCAATAGGCACTGACCTCTGGCTAAATGCTAAGTCAATAGTTTTAAAGTACATGCCAGGACTTGTGGTTCCCCGGCAACAGCCCCAGCCCCCAGCGCGAGCGGAAGGATTCATGGCAGCAGTGTGGAGGCTACACCTCAGCCCTTTTCTATTTGAGGAACCGGCTTAGAGACAGAACCCAACAGCCTGAGGATGTGAGTCAGGAGACGAATGGCTCCGTATTTCTCCTTCACGGCTTTCAATAAACAAGCCCATAGTGGGACCTCTTTTTACATTTTATACCAAAGATACCACACGGAGACCCTTCAGCTACTGTGCCTCATAAATCACAGGCGTCAGTTTCACCTTCATTCTTCAAGCATCCGGAAACCTCACCAAAAACGGAGGTGAATTAGTTTATTGATGTTTTGGTATGAGTCATATATATCATGTAAAAAATCTATAGGAACGCAAGGTGTAAATTAAATGGGAGCAGCTGCACATGAGCCTTACAGCACTATGCCAAATGACAGGTGTGGGCTAGAGGAGTTCATACACTCACTCAGTTCACAGCTAACCCTCATTCACAGCTGTGGATAATCTCACCCACCAACTCAGTCACTCACCAACTCACACCTGTAGACAATTTCACACACACACACACACACCTGTGGTCAATTACACACACTCTTCCAGTCACGCACTCTCTCACACATGTGGACAATTTCCCACAGCCAATCCGACCAATGTGTGTGTTTAGACTTTAAACTGAGCACCCAGAGGAAACCCCTGCAGACACAGTGAGAACACACCACAATCCTCGAGTCCCAGGTCCCAGAGACCTTAGAGCTGTGTGGCAGGGACACTATCTCAAAATCACCATCATCGGAGGAGCTTGTTTGTACAGAGTCTTATCACTGTTTCACCTCGTAACCATCGCTGCGAAAACAGAACAGACGCAACCACATCCTCTGTGCTTAGGTTAACAATCGCATCGAACGGGAGCAGAGAGCTTTCATTGAGCCCAGTGATGTGTCTAGTTAAACCCAATGCCATGTGAAACATGAATACATAAAAGCTTAATAACCTGCCGCCCACAGTTCATTAAAGCGCCGCCACACTGTTTTCTACGAAAGCTCAGTTTATTTCCCCACTGCAGAGCTCAGCGCTGTGCCTCAGACGAACCTCTGCCTGTGTTTTCCAGAAGACACCATTACGTGCACGTTACATTTGAATCACTCCTTTACTGGAAAAACAAACCATGTTTCAAACACGTTAAAATAGAGGTTGATAATATTAATTAAATCAAATAATAATTAAAAAAACAACGACACATTTACTAAAAATCAGTGGCTGTATGTGCTAGCTCTCTGTAACGGCTCAGGAGCACTTTCTGTGCAACGCTGTCTGAGCCACGACAGTTACAGATCACTTAAGGTGGAGCCACCTCTACATTGCAAACTCTAGAGTGCATGAAAGTAAACGCAGACTGTAAGTGCTACAAAACTAAACAGCTCGAGTTACAGATGGTATTCTGTGGTTATTCAAACAGTGAATAAAAACTTACAAAGAAGTCAAATTTCAGCCACGTAAACAAGTCGGCACCATTTGGAACTCAAACATTCCGCACCACATTAAATTATGCAGAGCTTCTGAATGAAAACAAACAGCAATTCCCCAGAATCGTCTACGTTCCCTTTGAATTTAATAAACGTATAATAAACTTAATAATACTTATTTAATTAATAATCTGATCTTAATAGGATGCTTGTTTGAAAAATAGCTTGTCTGTGAGAAGGGCAGCACTGCATAGAATTCATAAAAAAGATGAATATTTGCAGGTAAATTGGGCCTATATTGGTCTCATATTTCTGTGATATTACTGGCTGTTGCCAAGCAGAAATCAAATTAGATCAGATTAATGTAAACCCAGATTTGACTGGATTATTTACAAAATCGAATGTTGTGCAATGTGGACACTGTTTGTCACACTTCTATGCTACTTGGAATGCTTTACATTAGATAGTGGACATTCGGTCACCAGAGACGTAGTAATTTCAGGTGCTGATGTTGGAGGATTAGTTCTGGATCACAAACACCACTCCAACTCATTTCAAACTTGACTGGATAGTGTTCCTTCACTCCAGAGAAATGACATTTTTCTCACTTTTCCACAAGTGAACACAGCTCTGGGTCTTAATGTACCGTCTGTGTCCTGCTTTGGACAAAACACCACAAGGACCTAACACCACAGCTGTACCCCGACCCCGAGGAGAGAGGAGCAGAAGCTCTGATTTTTATCCGTTTTGGCTCAGTTCTCTTTCTTCTCGGTTCTCGTTTTCTCAGTTTTTGCTCAGTGCTCTGCTTGAACAAGTCATTTTCTTTCATGTCTCCTTTAAAGTACCTGAATTAATGTATAATAAAGGATTGTAATAGAACAGTGGGTGAACAGATCAAACCAGAACATCTTTTCCCAAGTCATTGGCAACAAAAACAGTGTGTTGCACAATGAAGCAACATCCAAAATACAACACAAATATCAAAGCAGAGGCACCAACAACATCTCATCGTACTTCACAGGGAGCTGTTTCAACACAGGAAGCAGCTGCTTTTGTGTGCGATAACCCACTTGACCTCAAGCTAAATGTGAAACCGCTGAAGGGCTGGTGAGGAGGGTGTTCATCAGCTCGCTGCAGATCTCACACAAGCTTCACGAGTCCAATCTATCCTTTAACGCACATAAAACAGCCATCGTTCATTTCCCGTTCCTAAGTACAGAATGAAATCATAGCCCACGTCTAACCACGATTTGTGTAAACACACATCAAGCTGGACCACAGCTCTTTTCGGAGCAGATGGAGGAAGTCCTCCACGATCTTCACGTTGAAGGCTTAGGCATAAATGACACAATTAGATCATTCAAATCTGCACCTGATAAATCAAGTGCCTTTAAAGCTCCTGAAACACAAATACAAACAAGGTCATCCAAACCAAACGCGGTAAAACAGAGGCTCAAACCCAGGTGGGGTGGGGGGTGGCCCCCTTTTGGAGGGCAAAGGAAGGAAGTTTACATGTTCATGCTATGACATTTCCTTCATTTTTAGTCATTCAGTAAAGCTTTGTTTATTTCGTTTAAATAATAAACCAATGAGTCAAAATGAGTGCCATGTAACAAATATCATCAAGGAGTTTGGGGTGCTTATGAACCCATGGTTGAGGAGAGAAAACCCCCAGTCTGTTCCCCCAAGTGTGTCCTGTTCATATGAGTGTTTGTGTGTGTGTGTATATATATATATATATATATAAAGAGAGAGAGGGAGTCTCTGGAGGATTAACACCACTGCAGCAAATGGGTGAGAAATCTGAATTCCTCTTCATTCATGTGTAAAACAGGAGGAAGGTCGCACTATATGAACAAAACACAATGATCAGGAACACACACTGAAGAGGGTGCCAGTCCGTCACACACTCACCAAGTCCCTCACACCTGCGGATAACGTCACACAGAGAGTCCACCTACCCACATGTGTTATCAGACTGTGATGTAATTGAAGCCCCTACAGGAAACCCACGCAGATACAGGGGGACACTTTTGAGTCGCTAATCCACCTACCAACGTGTGTTTTTGGACTGTGGGTGGAAACCGGAGCACCCGCAGGAAACCCACGCAGACACAGGGAGAACACACCACACTCCTCACAGACAGTCACCCGGAGGAAACCCACACAGACACAGGGAGAACACACCACACTCCTCACAGCCCGTCACCCGGAGGAAACCCATGCAGACACAGGGAGAACACACCACAGTCCTCACAGACAGTCACCCGGAGGAAACCCACGCAGACACAGGGAGAACACACCACACTCCTCACAGACAGTCACCCGGAGGAAACCCACACAGACACAGGGAGAACACACCACACTCCTCACAGCCCGTCACCCGGAGGAAACCCATGCAGACACAGGGAGAACACACCACAGTCCTCACAGACAGTCACCCGGAGGAAACCCACGCAGACACAGGGAGAACACACCACACTCCTCACAGACAGTCACCCGGAGGAAACCCACGCAGACACAGGGAGAACACACCACACTCCTCACAGACAGTTACCCGGAGGAAACCCACGCAGACACAGGGAGAACACACCACACTCCTCACAGACAGTCACCTGGAGGAAACCCACGCAGACACAGAGAGAACACACCACACTCCTCACAGACAGTCACCCGGAGGAAACCCACGCAGACACAGGGAGAACACACCACACTCCTCACAGACAGTCACCCGGAGGAAACCCACGCAGACACAGGGAGAACACTGTACCCTAAAATGGGCTATATAAATAAATGATGATGGTGATGATGATGATGATGATTAGTCTTATGATGTAATAAAATAATAAGTAAATTTGGACCAATCTGTCTGGTCTGTTCACCATAAATCTTTGAGATGCTGTCTCAGCTGCAAGTGTTACCAACTAATGTTAAAAAAAAACAGAAATGAGGTTTTGTTCCAACAGTGACAATATGATAAGATACGAAGCGTTGTGAAAACATAAATGGAAAGGTAACAGACACAAAAGCATAAGAGAGACCTGGGACTCCCAAGCCCTTCATGTTTCCTGTTGCAAGTCGATGTGTACGGTCCTCCGCTGGAGCTCCAGGGGGCACGCAGGCTTTTATACAAAATCCAACAGACACACCTCCTTTAGATCTCAGAAACACCGAAGTGTCTGATTACTACACAAAGGTGTGTGAGACGAGGGTGCGAACTGAGAACTACAAAAGATAAAAACCCCAGGTGGAAATCTGCCATCCTCTGGAGTAAAGGTGTGTGACATGGGCTTGACAACACACACACACACAGAGGGTGTGTAAGATGAGCAAAGCATTGCTTGCGATTGCAACTGAGAAACCAACTCAGAACTAAGCAGAAAGGGCCAACTTACTGATACAGAGAGGAATGGTAACATCCACATGTAGAAAGTAGCATTAACGCTCAGCTCCAATTGTAACAAGATGTTTGAGCATTTCAATTGATCCATTCATGTTACGGGGTCATGTATGGAGCTAAGGTACTGACAAGTATCTGAATCAGAATCATTCATTATCTGTAAGCGCTTATCCACACAGACACAGGGAGAACACACGACACTCCTCACAGACAGTCACCCGGAGGAAACCCACGCAGACACAGGGAGAACACACCACACTCCTCAAAGACAGTCACCCGGATGAAACCCACGCAGACACAGGGAGAACACACCACACTCCTCACAGACAATCACCCGGAAGAAACCCACGCAGACAAAGGGAGAACACACCACACTCCTCACAGACAGTCACCCGGAAGAATCCCACGCAGACACAGGGAGAACACACCACACTCCTCACAGACTGTCACCCGGAAGAAACCCACGCAGACAAAGGGAGAACACACCACACTCCTCACAGACAGTCACCCGGAGGAAACCCACGCAGACACAGGGAGAACACACCACACTCCTCACAGACAATCACCCGGAAGAAACCCACGCAGACAAAGGGAGAACACACCACACTCCTCACAGACAGTCACCCGGAGGAAACCCACACAGACACAGAGAGAACACACCACACTCCTCACAGACAGTCACCCGGAGGAAACCCACACAGACACAGAGAGAACACACCACACTCCTCACAGACAGTCACCCGGAGGAAACCCACACAGACACAGAGAGAACACGCCACACTCCTCACAGACAGTCACCCGGAGGAAACCCACGCAGACACAGGGAGAACACACCACACTCCTCACAGACAGTCACCCGGAAGAATCCCATGCACACACAGGGAGAACACACCACACTCCTCACAGACAATCACCCGGAAGAAACCCACGCAGACAAAAGGAGAACACACCACACTCCTCACAGACAGTCACCCAGAGGAAACCCACACAGACACAGAGAGAACACACCACACTCCTCACAGACAGTCACCCGGAGGAAACCCACACAGACACAGAGAGAACACGCCACACTCCTCACAGACAGTCACCCGGAGGAAACCCACGCAGACACAGGGAGAACACACCACACTCCTCACAGACAGTCACCCGGAGGAAACCCACGCACACACAGGGAGAACACACCACACTCCTCACAGACAGTCACCCGGAGCAGGAATCGAACCCACAACCTTCAGGTCCCTGGAGCTGTGTGATTGCGACACTGCTGCCCCTGAATCAGAATATTTAATAGAATTTTGTATATTTGTATCTAGGCCAGTGTTGACCTCTGGCCTAGATCTGAATATTTCACCACCTCACAATTTCAAAACAAAAAGGCACAAAAAAGCACTGAAAAAATTCTAATTCATTAATTTAGTTTATTAAATGCATTAAAAAAATATTAATTCAAATTTTTTAAAAATCTGATAAACATAATTCGAATACAATACCGATAGCAACATGAAGGCTATGTCCCAAACAGCTCTGTGTTTCCTACGTAGTGCACTGCGCAGGAGATTAAACGATGACCTCTGCACCAAAACAATGCAGTGAATATTACAAAATGAGCCATGCAAATGAGAGCTGAACACCAATAGATGGGTGTTAGACTTATTGCTCAGTACCTGGGTGGAAAGCCATTATTTAACAACCTACACAAGGCTTAGGGACCCATTTATCCCATGCTTTCAGACTTAGGGAGCCCACAGAAAACTTACTGGGTGGTATTGTTTCACAATGAGGGGGTTGGTGGGCTCCAGACAGACATTAAAAGTGCAAATGCACTGAACAAGTGATTTTTCAAAACATATCCCCCTTCAACACAATGCAAGTAACATTGTTTTTCAAATTATACAAGAACATAAAACCTGACAAACGCTGACTCATTAACAATGAAATCTATTAGGGAACAGACATCTCTCTTACTGAGTTTCTCTCTGAATAATCTCCATTAGTTAAGAAGAATTGAACACTGGACTCCAGTGACTCATGTCCAGGTTGTTGAATATTAAAGCGGTAGTTCCCCGGAGCGAAGGTGTTAGGGTTGCACTTTGCTGCTGAAATATTCGTGACCTACCAATTTCAGAGTCACTTGCCAAATTGAGTCGAGTTAAATTAGCACCCACTGGTCCCCAGTGTACACCATGTAGTTACAGCGCTCTTAAAGGCTTACTGTAGGTGCTAATTTAACACTGGTGATTTTCACCGTACACCACAACCCAACACTGAGCGTATAAACCACAAATATGATCCTTTAACCACAAATAACCAACATACAGGCAGTGAAATATTTTCAACGTCAGACAGAAAAATTGTAACTGTTAGGTGATAGAGATAGATAGGGAACATGATTCATTATTCATTCATTCATTATCTGTAAGCGCTTATCCAATTCAGGGTCGCGGTGGGTCCAGAGCCTACCTGGAATCATTGGGCACAAGGCGGGAATACACCCTGGAGGGGGCGCCAGTCTTTCACAGGGTAACACAGACACACACACACACACACATTCACTCACACCTACGGACACTTTTGAGACACCAATCCACCTACCAATGTGTGTTTTTTGGACTGTGGGAGGAAACCGGAGCACCCGGAGGAAACCCACGCGGACACAGAGAGAACACAACAACTCCTCACAGACAGTCACCCAGAGCAGAATCGAACCCACAACCTCCTGTGTGACTGCGACACTAACCTGCTGCGCCACCGTTCCGCCCCATAGGGAACATGACTGTATCATATTCTCTAATAATTAATCTCCAGAACTTATATTTTGTTGTTTTAATTTACACAGTTCTACAATGAAATCTTATAAACATTCACCTCTCCTTCTGGGAAAGAGTGTAATATACCTTTAGTGGACAACACTGGCCCCTAAAAACACTGTTGTACCTTTTAAAGGTACGTTTACACTGTTTGTACGTGGTTTTATTACATCACACACTACTGCATATTCACATAAGATATTTGCATATTACAACACTGGCAGACTAGGGATGTCAAAGTTATTTAATCACTGAACATTTGAGCTTAGGCTCAATGGATGTAATTTGTCTACAGACAAAAATATTCAGCTCTAGCACTGACACAGGGTAATAATCATAATACCCAGAGCACAGTGTATCACAGGCTTGGGTTCTCCAACGCAAGACAAAAACATCATCAAGCGCCACAATGCTGAGTTTAGCAAAACATTTTTCCTTTGCTTTCTGACCATGTCTGGGCTGAGCCCCTAATTACTGCACAAAGAAGACAACCAAAAAAGTAAAAAAATAAATAAACACTACCCAAACACTACGAAACAATGTGTGATTATTCATGCACGGGCCGATGGCAAGGTCAGGAAAACCATCAACGTGCAAAACTAATTACCCAGAGATGCGTTTCGCTATGAGGCCGGGGCATGACGGAGCTGAGGCTGCAAACCGTGCTGTAATTGATGAAATCAAAGTGTTTAAGGTCCTCCACCGAACTCATACGTTCAATCAAAGACACATTTAGCCAGAGATGAACCCTATTAAAGCGCTCGCAGGAGCCGACATGTCCCATTTACCGTCTGTGGGATTGGCTGAGGCTGCTGAAATGGCTGCATTGCAGCAGCGATCGCACCTTGCTCTCGGAAAACAATTATCTAAGAAAAGGATACATTAGTAAGGTGTTAATCCTTATCACAATAGAACTTCAGCCGCGATTCTGCTCAGAGCATTTGATCAGGAATTATCTCGCGCAGGCACAAAGCGCGATGCTTCACCCTTGCAGCCAGCCTCTCTAACGGCGTATTCATTCAGTTAAGATCTTCCATTATAGAGGGCTGTGGTGATTATCAGAACAGGAACTTAATGAAGCAATCTTCCTTTCCTCTGACCGTGAAATACCCAGCTACCAATTACAGTCTCAGCGCAAAGGGGATTCGCAGCCTGCCCTGGATTTCCTCATATGATATGGTTCATTTTAATGCCATCATTTTATAGCTCATCTCCGGCACAAATGCCACGATTATATGTAAGCAATTAGCTCTGAAACAAGCGCTTAAAGAGGGAAATATTTGCACCGTCTAGGGCCGAGAGACTATCCTATTACCGCCAGTCTCTCAAGGATGCCGATGATGAAATAGAATTTTCCGTGTCGCTTCAAAAACAAATGTATTCTGCCCTGGCTGCCGCCGCGGAAAACGTAATTCTATTTTGCAAAGTACCGTGATAAAACCTTTTGGGTGTTTTGATTATTCTTGTAATCTGTTTTCCATGCGCATGTATTAGAAGCGCCGGCGGGGCCTTCAACTTCGAGGAGCGGGGAATTCGGGAGAAGAGTGTCTTCTCTCGCTCCGATTCAGTTAAGTGTGCCGGCAGCGATGTGAAACGCCAGCCGAAATACTCGCCTCGGGCCATTTATGTATAATACATCACAGATCATTATTTTAATAAACACGCTTTGCATAGGGCCCACGAGTGATACGACTCCTCCAACAATAAATAACAGACGTAGGCATGAATAAAGCCTGATGAAAAACAAGCCGTCTCACTCGTCTAAAGCGGGAATTGTCTTTATAATTATTCGCGCCTGAGAAATGCCATGCACGTTTCGCAGCCTGGTCTCCTACAGCAAAAACCGCATTTGTTTTTATGGCAATGTGTACATACTGGTTTATCAGTGCCACGGTTTATGATGACGTATGGATGGGAACAGTGGACAGTACTCCTTGTCTGGTTCCTTAGACACAAGATTTTGCATTGTATTGCCCCAACTGAACATTCGCACATTAATTCCACAAATTAACACAGTTCTGCGTCTGTGACCTGCTTTGGTCAAAACATCACAAGGATCAGAACCCACAGCAGCGTTCTCCTTGTGTCTACACTGCCTGCTCCTTTAAGTAAAAGTAAGCCCTCGCTGTTCATCCTGACCCGAGCAAACAGCACTGAGCAGCAAGGAGCGGAAGCTCTGGTTTTAGCCTTTTTCGCTCTGTTCTCTTTCGTCCCTATATTAACTCAGTTCTCTTATTTGTCCGCGCTCATCGTGTGGGTTTGGCTACGTTTAACCTCATCTTTGCGCTGTGATTGGACAGACTCAGACGAGGGGGTGGGCTATCTCTATAGTCTCTGCACTTGACGTCAGAAGCGGAGCAGAGTCAGAACGACTCGGTTTAGCCCATGTTTTCTGGCTCAGGCAGCGCTCAGAAATCTGCCTGGGTTAATATTACACCTCAAGGCTAACATAACAGCAATGAACAGCTTCTCTCGAGAAATCTCTTCCATCTGAGCTTGCTCCGATAGCTGGATTATTACAATGTGGCTCTGCTGCCAATGGCAGTGCAGACGAACGGGAGATTACAGAAAAAATTATAAACCTAAGTATGATTAGGAGAAGAATGTGACGTCCTGCGGAGCATGTTGTCAGTCTCCACAAGTTAATTCTTCACCGAGTAACTCTTTAATTCTGCTGCTTTCAACACCAGAGCTGTTATACCACAATTTTATCCTACAATGATCCTAATAACACAGCAGGGCAGACTGAATACAATCCGATCAGGATCTCATGAGTAAATAAGACAAAATTATGATTATTTTTAAGCCGACTGTATCATAAAAATATGTATGATGCCAAAAAAAGAGGGTTAGAACCAGACTGTTTTCTGCTCCTTATCAATGTTCAATTACACATATATTATACATGATGTAATGATGTTTTTCTAATGGCCACAAATCCATATTTTATACCAGAAGATTCAATAGCTTAATGGTCTGAACACCAGCACACATTTTCCTTTTCATCTCCCACTAGATTGGAATAAAATAAAAATGATAGTAAAGGAATCAAACCCTTTTAAAACACAAAGAAGGCAAAGACATGGCAGTATCCACCGCTGAAGTGGGTAATGTTTACTTTTCACTTATTTGTTCATGTGCCAAGACACAGCTGTTTGTTCCCCTGTGGGCTGCAGGATCCAGATCCACTGGCTTTCGCAACACACACACACACACACACACACACACGGAAAACAGAAAAGAGTAAACCCTCACACAGATCCATGTGTTAATCTGTTTCTTATCAGGTGCATTAACAACAATTTGCACATACAGGTACCTCACAAGCGTGAAAGGAGCTCCGCCAGCTCAGGTTCCTAAACAAACAGCATGAATCTTGAAGGCATAATGGAAGGTAAACAAGTGTGACTCCATCATCAAAGCCAACCACTTTAATTTGACAAGGAGCATATATCCTACTGCATACGGCTAAGGGGATGATTCAGGTGCAATACCTTCAGTGTCACGCATTGATCCGGGTTGTTTAACGTGTAGTCTTGCCTGTTGCCAGGTTTACAGCTCCATTATCTGTGCTGAATATGAAATTAGCAGAGCAGCAAATAGCTATTGGATTTACATCCCCATTATGAGCTTCGCCTGCTTTGACAACAAGAGAACTGGGCATGTAGGCGCAGAATACATCAAGCATCACCACGCAGTGACACAAAATGAGCTGTAAACACTAATCACTGTTTAGCAGTCCAGATACCATCGAGGAAGGCTGCAGAATGTGTCTTTAATCTGAGATAGAGACGATATTTCTAAAGGTTTGTAGCCACCTGCTGGTCCTGTACTTCTTCTGAAATTGGATATTAATAATGTTGGCTTAGTTCTGGATCACAAACACCACTCCAACTCATCCCAAACGTATCCCCATGCTCCACAGCGATATTCTGGAGGCTTAACAACCCTTTGTAGTCACTTGTGTTTTAAGTGACCATGTTTGTCCTCCCAGAACACACGCTACCATTCTGTTGGCAAAGCTTCTCCAAATATTGCAAAATATTTCTCAGTAATGGGACATATTGTCCCATTTTCCTCAGCTCTGGTTCCTAATGAAACATCTGTGACCCGCTTTGGTCAAAAGACCCCACAGCAGCGTTCTCCCCCTGTGTAAACAGCCCTTTTCTGAACGGCTACTTTCAGCGCCTGTTCCTTTAAATGATAATGAGCCGCTCGCTGTTCACCCCGACCCTGAGTGCACAGCAGTGAAATTCTCTTTCCTTTTCCAGTCTTTTCTGTTTTTACTCAGTGCTCTTATTTCTCCGTGTTCGCTGTGTCTGTTTGGTCGCGTTCAGAGTCATCTTTGCGCTCTTCACATAAACCCGGGTTCAGCACTGTGATAGGACAGACTCAGACAAGGGGGCAGGGCAATAAGAACCGTTTATTCCCATGTATTTTGACAGTGTGTTGGTTGAAATATGCAGATATGTATATTAATGTGTTCACGCGCCGAACAAGTAATTTTCTCATAAACAAGATGTGTGTTTTGACAAGAACATGCCGCCCTATTACTGTGAGTCTAGATCTAACGCCAGCCGTGTCTTTATTTGAGGTTTCCCTCTCTTTAAATCCAGTGCAGCATTACCCCATTAAAGCTTGCGCTTTGGGAGTTTATCTCTCAATAATAGCTGAGCCTAATGTTCCTTGCCATTCTGTACTCAGTTCTCGCTGCCTGCCTGCTCTATCCCCTGAACTGCATCTCTCTTTGTTTCCACAGATCTGTAATGCTCAGGTGCCACTTCTCAACATCGCACTTGGCTTTTGTACAGAGTGAGAACAATTAACACCAAATAAACAAGACTCTTTTCCTTTTAGGTTCCTTTGAATCCTGTTGGCTGGTAGATACCCTGGCAGTGTTCTGGCTCGGAAAGAAGCCTCGGTAACACTGATCACGAAGATAACCACCCCCCGGGACCCCGGCGCGTTCCTCCCTCTTATGAATATGGATGTGCACCCCGCTGCAGCTAATGGTCAGGACGTGAAAAATGGCTCAGATTCAGGGCCTCAGGCTAATACCACGGGGATTTTGCTGCTAATCAACAGCCGTGACTTTTTCCAAGGAAACAGAGGTGCCATTGCTATCAGCTGTAGAGGCAGGCACCTTGTAGATGAAGACATTAGCAGCAGGGATGCTCAACGTGCTGGAGGAAGGGGGAGGGGGCGCTGGATGAAACAGCTCCAAAGGTCATTCAATGGCTCTGGCTGTACAAGGTTGATGGAGGCGTTTTTTTTTTTTTGGCACCTCTCGGGAGACTTATTACATCTAGAGCTTTGGAATATGGACACAATAGCAGGATTATGGTTACATTGTTATGTATTGTTTGAAATTGTGATACTATTTTAATAATTTCAAAACAGCAGGTAGTGTCCTAGTTACACAGCTCCAGGATCTGGGGGTTGTGGGTTCATGTCCCACTCCGGGTGACTGTCTGTGAGGAGTTTGGTGTGTTCTCACCAAACACATGTTGGTAGGTGGACTCAAAAGTGCCCGTAGGTGTGAGTGTATGTCGCCCTGTGAAGGACTGGCGCCCCCTCCAGGGTGTGTTCCTGCCTTGATTCCGGGTACACTCCGGACCCACCGCGACCCTGAACTGGATAAGCGCTTACAGACAATGAGTAAATAAATGAATTATATTTCAAAACACCCCAGGAACAGTGACTGAATAAAAGGTTCATCTACAAACAGCAGCTTTCAGCAATAAGTATTGCAAGAGCCAAGATCCCGATAACAAACAAAGGTACTGTACACTGTGGAGCCGCAATTACATGAGCTCTGAATTCAAACAGCTGGCCATTTATTTTAGGAGACTCGGTGTCATTTGCTTGTCTTAAACTGTGCCTGATTTCACAACAGCTTAGCGTCTACAATGCCAACGGCACATGAAAAGCTACAGTATTTATCCCAAAGCAGCCGCATTCTGTCTGAAACGGCGCCTCTTATTCTCTTTGTCGCTGAAATCCTATTAACAATGGATGAGCACACAGACACAATGACTGACCGCGCACAAATATCAAAAAACGGCATCTACACGTTCCTCCCGCGGTGGGCATAAAAGCCGTGTCCGTTTAGAAACACTCTAATTAATGTAATGAGGCAGCCGGCGTTTTAGGAGAAACCGAACACCATTCTTGAAATTCGCCAGCTCTAATTCGACTCTGATGGAACGGCGAAGGGTGAAAGATGAGAGATCAATTTTAAGCGCACCTCCTATGATCTGCCCACAGGGGAAAGGTAACACGCAAACAGTCCGACAGTGCTCACGTTCAAATCACAGAGCATTTCTGCCCATTCATCTTCAATTAGCACTCACCAGCTTCAACGATTTTTAAAGAAGGCAGAAAAGGCTAACTACTCTCAACTTAATTGTCCCTCTTAACAGCCTGCTCCATTTCCTTGTATGATAATGACTGGCATTTGTCTGTTTAAGCTAACAGCTTCAGATTAGGCGGCTTTGGTTTGATTCATAAGTCCCTCATTACAGAGATTTATCATTTTAATCAAGGAGACCATTATCAAGACGTGCCACTTTCAGACAACACTCTGATGAAACTAAAAAACGATCTCAAAGCATATGACCATATCCAGCATAGGCTGAACACTAAACTATGAACATTTTGATACATAAAATGCATCAGCATTCGGCTTTTTTTACAGCAGGTTAAAGAATACTATCATAAATCAAGCTGCAATGATTTTTATTCGGTGCCACTAGGGCTGGGCAATTAATCGAACTTCTAATCGACACAATCTTGTCTATATCGATTATATCAACTGTTTTTAACTGTTGCTTTTATTTCTATTATTATTCTGTTATGTCCCCACTGTGTGTTCATGTACTGTCCCTTTAAAACCACACTCCCAAGCTTTAGTCATGTGATTCTGCCCCATCTGCCACATGGAAACAACCTAAACGCCGAAGCAGATCCAGCAACTCAAGCAGCTCGTACCAAAGAAAAACACAGCGTCTGTGTGAACAAAAATTCAAACGTAAATGCTGAGAAAAAACAGTATCAGTGATCAAAGCACAATCAAACACAATCAAAAAAAAAAAACACAAGAGAGGAAGAAGCTCCCAGCAACGTTAGAAAAAATATCCCATATTTACAGCACAAGCCTCGTCACTGAACTATTCGCTAACTATTCACTAATACAAAACAAAATAAACGTTTATTAATCGTAACCGTGGTAAAATGTACAATTAAACGTGATATTGATTTGCGCTCATATCGCCCAGCACTAAGTCCCACAAACCGTACCATTACAAATCCAACCTTGATCATGCCCACGATACGCAGAGATATTCCTCATTATAACAATCTTTCTTCATGTTTTAAGATCATTATATCTAACACATGCTTTACACCACAGAAAGATCGTTTAAATTATTTAAATATGGATCATTTTACTTAATTATGGATATGACCCCTTCACTGAATAAAAATCACTTAAAATGTGTCAAAAAATATTTAAAATCCTCTAAAAATCTCATAAAATGAGAAATATTAGATATGATTAATAGATATATAAAATATTTTTTGTGTCTCCCTGTCACTCCCTGTATATTTAGCTCCATCTCTTTCTCTCTGTACTTCACCCTCTTTTGCCGTTTACCTTAAAAGCAAAAGTACAGTTGAACCCAACAGAAAAAGCAGGTTCTGAAAAAAGCTGCTGAACTTACCTGCAGTTTGGCGGCGGATCTAGAGTGATTTCTGCAAGCTCCTTTTGAATTCTGGAAGGCAAGGGGAGAGAGAGAGCACACGCTGTAAGGTCTGATACAAATAATGTGCTCGCTCTGTATCCGGACTCAAAATAAACAATCCAATGAACTGAGGAAAACGAGATTCAGAAATAAATAACTCCTTTCCGTCAGCGTAGTGACTCTTGTTATTCAAAACACAAGGTCAAAGCACAACAGCAGCAAAAACACTCATGTTATTACGGTTATAGCCGTGAATTTTCGCAAATCCGTGACTCATAATCTGTACTGTGTATACAGAGAGACTCGAGGGGTTTCGGTTTCATTACCTTGCCATGTCTCACATCCTCCATTCAGCACAGTGACGATTTCAGAGCTTTACAACTCTTAAATCACTATCGCTGACGGATGAAGCCTAGATAACCCAACCACTGTCAGTTGGCAATGTGACACTGCAAGAACACTGTGGGAAAACTATAGCTCTGTGATGCTTTTCAAACAATCCAAGTTCACGATATTCAGTCGTGACGCTGCTGTGGACTTTCTGAGGTTAAACATGTCTTGCGTTTTCTTTATCCTCTTTATTCTGCTCTTGATGTCTTGACAGTGAAAGCCATGCCCTTAGGCCGCTCTGACTGAACAATGTCAGACAACAAACCAAATAAAAACTGAGAGACCCTCCAACAGCCTGGGCCTGCTCCAGCACTCAGCCTTTCCCCTGCATTTAAAGAACAGACTTCTGTAGACACTGTTATGAAAAGCACCACGTCTTTGCTTCAGCTGCTTGTATAATGACCTCGGAGTATCCCCATCTCCACCAGAGAGGATGGATCAAAGGAACAATAAGTACACTGCAGAATAAAAGGAGAATAAAACAAAGATCTGTGCCACGGCCACAATTTTATTCCCCAAACTCTCTATAGTCCTGGCTTACAGATCCATCCGCACAGCAGGGAATTCATTTTGCTCACACATATGTTTGAAGGAATTTAAAGGTGAATGCTCATGCTATATTGCCCACTAAAGCCCAAGGGGGTCAGACACGACTCTCCAGTAAATTCCAAGCAGCACATAAGGACAATCGAGGCCTATAAAAGGGTGGATGGTCTTTGGCCATCTGTCTGATGACTCTTAATAAAGCAGGCCCTTGAGGATAACATGCTGTACACTCTAGAGTTGCATACTCTGGCGATATCTCTGTTTTATAACAGCAATATACCAATCTTATTATTTCAAAAAGGCATTTGGCCATGTTTTAACGCTCATAAAGACGAAAGCCAACTAGGGACAAGACTTGGGACAATTTGGAAATTGCGGACCTATCTCAATATCCAATATTTTCCATTTAAGTATCTGTCAATGCTGATAGCCACATAAAAAGGCTGAATTTGGGACATTATCTTCATGGATTAGTGCTGTTTGTATAGCTTCACAGACACATAAGAGGAGCAGTGTCGTACAAATACGTTTTAAAGCATTTTTGCGTAACAAATAATTATAATTCAAAATTCAAACATTCTAGCTAAACCATACAAATGACAAAAGACCACTTTAAACTTATTGGTACACCTAATACACATTCAAATACGTGTTTGAATTACGAGCCACATCCAAACATCTGGACAATAGCATTACTTTTAATGTGATAAACATACACCAAACTAAAGTAGCCCTACAACCTTCCTTTGTAACAAGTGTAAAATATTACAAGAGTAAATTCAATTGAGTTTTAGAGCAGTACTTCTCTCAAACTTCACTGTGAAAACTCAACTAGATTTCAACAGAACAAACTTGCTCATAATTCATGCCCACCACCTTGCAGCCCTCCCCACTGAGACTGGACCCACCTCTTGGCACTGGTGGAGAGTTTGGCAGCCGTTTTACTGGAGATCTTGGTTTCTTTCTTCTTGGGCTGGGTTGGCTCCCGCTCCTGCTCCGGAGGAGCCGTCTCCCTCTGTTCAATGTCCGAACTTCCACCACTCGTGCTGGGGCTGTCGTCTGGTCTCTGCACCTCACTGGACATCTTGGCCCTGGAATAGTCCGTGCAGATCGACACATTACAAAATGTACTGCAGCCTCAGGGTCAGCACAGTGAACATTTGATGATGAAAATGAGGCATGTATTAATATTTAAAAGCAGTGTTGATTTCCAATTATTCTTCTTTGTGTTATGAAACAGCTGTTATACTTACACCAGCTACATGGAAATGTCTGTTAAACACTATTAAAAATATGGTCACCCCCATTTTGTGGGACGCACTCTACAAAGTGGTGAAAAAGACTTATTACTCCTTTAAAGGTGGTAATAAAATTAAATAATGATAGTAATAATAATCTTTTATACATAAAGACAACTCCAAGTGTTTTACAGAAAATAATTATATAAAAAAAAACATAAAAAAGGTAAACCATGTAACTCTGATTAAAATCATAATTTAAAAAATATATAGTTAATTTTCCCAAAGTAAAATTCTAAGTCTCTTTCCCAACGTATACGACAAAACCTGCGTTTCTTGTTCTTTGTCTATTGTCACTTAGTCACAGAGTTGCGTAGCCAGGCTTTCAGAAAAAGCCTATTTCTGAGACATACCAAAAATCTACTCAATAAGAACCAAAGCTCAGGCTTTATGAACAATTTCCTACAGAATTATAGTCATCAGAGTTTGCATATGAGTTGCAGAGCCTTCAGGCATCATTCAAAACTGACAGAAACATTGCAGGGCAATGCTGTCAGACTTGTAAATATAGTGCATGAAATCAATCAGATTCCAACCCACTAGAATCACAGTGAGTTAACGTATGGTTCTGACACAACTGACAACGTCAAAACAGGTGGAACTGACAGTAAACTGAGACATATAAGAAGGTTCTTTAGCTATGGTTTGGTTCTATTCTGTTCTCTGCACCTGATATGAAAACAGGTGAAGGGTACTGCACATTGAACCTTTAGCAATAGAAGGAATGCCTGGGCTTATTAACATATCGTCACTGTCCAAAGAAAAACACATACCCCCAAATAGTGATTTTGTAGAAGGAAAAAACCTTCCTAACTTTCAGTGAAAGCTTAGGTAAAAATATTTTATTCCAAGTCAATATGGAGCATTTCTATTGGTCCATCCATTATGACATTTCACACAATGTGAAAAGCAACTGCTGTGTTCTAAAGATGTAAACTAAAATCTGACAAAATTGAGATACGCTATTCTTAGGACATGGAAAATTTAATTTGTTCCATATCCTGAACAATACAAAGTAAAACCACACTACGTTGCACACTACTGCTGTAACCAAACCTTACAGCTCCACTTGTAGAATCTAAAAACACCAGCTGCACTTCACGATACGTGAACATTTACTGATGAAAAGGCTTAATAAAATGCTCTTTTGAGAGAGTACAATTTTGAAAACGCAATGTTATGAGCAACATCAGCGACTTCTTTGAAGCTCAGTGCCTTAGCACTGCCTGGTAAACCATTTGTCCACTGGACCAAAGAGGCTGTCCACGTCTATTAAAACCATATCGACTGACAAATTCTGGCTTCTGTATTCATTTTCTAGCCTATTCTTGATTTTGCCATACCCTTAAATTTCCTGTTAAGTGTGATTCTTGTTATTATTGCTTTATTGCCCACCAGATAACAAGCATTAAATATTCTGCCATGAACACCCGGTAAACGCCTTTGGTCACTTATTTCCATCACAGTTTCCCGAGCTTGCTGAATTATTCTAACAGCCCATCATTAAGAATGTAAAATGTCCCTGTGAGCCTTCTCCATCTTGATCTTCTCAATGAGATCATTTCGTGACCGTGAGGAAAGCCTCCTCCATCTGTTATTCATGTTAATGGCCGTGACCTAGCCATGTCTGCTTTGGAGCGGGTCGTTTAAACTGCCGCGAGGAACACGTCTTTTCTAATCTGATGTCACCACAAACTGGGATTGAATCAATGCATCATTATCCTCCTTCTCCACCTCCTCCTCTTTTCCAGGGCATCACAGCAAGATCTGAAGGACCACTAATTTCACTATGAAAAGGAGTAGTTGCACTTTTGAGTCTTGACTCCTCTGTGGCTCTTCCTCGTGCTTTTAAGGTTTGTCCTTGGTTCCTTTGGAGACTTGGATCCTCCAAAATGGTTCTAGCTGAAGTCTGCATGGAGTTTATTCCATTCTGAGTCAAAGTTTGACTTGACATGGTTCCTTTTAACATTTTTTTCCACATGCTCTTAGAAAATATGTCCTTCTGAGTCAATGGTTCTTCTTCATAATGCCCTCAAGGAGTTTTCCATTTTGTTTCTCGATTCCTCTCAGTGTTTCTTCACTTACGCTCCTGAGGAGTCTCTCTTTCTGAGTCTTGGTTTCACTCAGCATTTCTTACTCCTGTTTTTTAAGGAGCTGTCACCCTTGGCATGGTAGAGGTTTGGAGCCTCATTTTCAGACAATGGTTTTGGGACAATGTTGTGGAGGAGCCAAAAAGCAGAAACAACACAAATAAAACTGAACTGAAGTGAACCGCGACCTCTCAAGAGAAAAAGAAAGGAGTAGGTACATCAACTCGAGTCATGTAAAGGAAGAGAAGCACATTATAATGGAGCTGTTACAAGGCAGCAGCTATTACCAATGACATGTTGATAACACAGCTGCTGGGCTATGAGCTTGGAGAGGGTTTGTTATAATGGAGAAAATGGCTCATAAAACATTTAGACACCATCCACATGCCCTCGATGCTAAAATACCATGACTGAACATCCACACACGAGATACACTGGTTTATTAGGAATAATGTGATTGTTTTAAAGACTGAGGAGTTTCTCTGTTTATGTATTTTTCACTCACCAATGCTATTAGGAATATATTAATTTGGGGGGGTTAACAACTGATAGTGATATTTCTGACAAATAATGTTTAATAGACTATTAGTCTGTACTGTTAGTCTTTTTTATGTCAATGAATAATGTGCCTATCCATAAGCTCTGAATAAAATATAGAGGTAAGGTAATATAGAGTTTTAAAAACAATGATAATAAATTGACCAACTGCATATTTTCAGGAGATATGAAGTTTGAGTTGGCTGGAGCAGGCATGAAAGTGTTTTATATCTGTTTTATTGATGTTAGAATCTATATACTTTAAATATTATCATACCTTTTTTCAGATGGACAATTTAGCTATGCTTAACCCTTCATTTACAAACCTATTTGGTATATTATTATCTGTGGGGCACAAACCGGCGCCCACAACTGTGGAAATCCTAAATATTGTAGCTTTACGGTTTTAAAATGGTTCTCGAGATCGCTGTAAAATCGATTAACCGTTAAGCTCGGGCAATAACGTTAACCATTGGGGGCTAACATTAATGTTAACGTTAACGCTGAGGTAAAAATGAAAAGAAAAGACGCAGATAAACTGACAAGAGTCAAACAAGAAGGGTGTAACGAAGCTAACGTTAAATAACCAGGCAGGGAAGTCAGTGGATAGAGAAAAGGCAGCGCTAGCTAGCAGCTCCGGGAGGCCCGAGCGTGAAAAAAAAATCACACCGAGGAGGACAGCGTTAGCACGGGCAGCTAACACGGAGCTCGGCCGGGGTTAGCGACAGGGGAAACGGCTTCAAAATGGTGTGAAATCGCCTTTAAATCGTCTGTGTGTCCACCGCGAGGTTTGCCTGCTTCAGCACAAAGGCGCACACACTCATATACACACACACTCACACTCACACACATACACACACACACATCCCCCCTCGGAGGAAAACACCACTTTCAACGGGACATTTTTAACGACTTCTCCTCGCGCGCCTTCGAGAACATTCGCTTTACCTGCTTCAACGGCCTTCGGCGCTCGAGCTCAAAACGACGGTTATTATCTCGAAGGGAGAGAGACGACAGAAAGAAAGAAAGAAAGAAAGAGAAAGAAAGAAAGAAAGAGAGATAATCCAGAGTCCAGTCCAGTTCTTCCTCTCTCCGTCTCTTCTTCTCTTCGCTATTTAACGAGAGAGAGAGAGAGAGAGAGAGAGAGAGAGAGAGAGAGAGAGAGAGAGAGGCGATAACAGAAAGCAGCCGGACCGCCTCTAAAACCACGCAGCGCGCGTTCACGTGATATTTATATATGTTCAGACATCCTCATAACATTTATTATAGTACGTTAAGTTTGTGGAAGAGACAAATGTCACAAATGTCCTCATAACGTCAAAAGTGATTCTATTTTCCATCATCCTGGGGATGAGGACAGTTTCAACAACACAAAGCCTACAAACACACACACACACACATTAAAATAAAGACTTAATGTACAAACATTTATAGACCTCCGTATTTATTAGAGCTGAGGTAAAGTTAGCAACAACTAACGTTACACAATTCACGATGATAAACTTTTTATTTTAAATGATGTAATTGATCATAATTAGCATAATTAAAGACATCTAGGACTACTTTTCTATGGGAAAAAAATAATTGCATTTTTACTAAAAAAAAAAAATAATAATTAAGCAGAAAATAAATAAAATAAGCGCCTTTTGAGCTTAATTTGGGGCTTTAGCCTAGCCAATTATCTGCCATTTATGCTTGAATACTTTATAAATGTAGTTATATTGCAACATAATGCTAAAATTAACCTGCTACTGTTAAACCACTTCATTACACCATAGTTACATTCGATATTGGTCAAAAATCTGTGAATGTAATCTAATAAATTTAATGGAATTTGCCATTTGCAAATTTGTTCTGCAAATTCTAGGGTAAAGTTTAACTTATAAATAAATTACGTAACCGTGAGATTGGGTTACTTTTTTCATATTATTATGTTTTGTGATTAATGAACTTGCTGGTTTGCTTGCCTTTGAATTATTAGAGTTGCCAGTCTCATCGCAGCAAGACGTGAACAAACGCCTACTGTGATTGGAGTAAGTTCTGAGTTTATGTTTTCATTATTGGCAAAATATTTGTTGTTTTTATGAAAACAATTAATCTCACTCAGATACATCATATGTTAGAACATTCAACTCTAACTCCTATATCATTATTAAAATCTAATAATATTGTGGCTGAATGTGAAACCCCCAAAAAATGGCCTAAAAATGTACTTGGCAATTTCAGCAGAGTGGCTTTCTGTGTCCTTTAGTTCCCATAACAATCCCAGACCTCGATCAGTGCACTATAAAGAGTCAATCAAAGCGAGCTCCAGTGGCCAAGCAGATGAACCACAACAACAAACATTGCCACCCATCCCAGAGTAAATTTTTTCATTCAGTTCTTCAACATTTACAGTTAATTTTATGAGTTACAAAATGAAATAAATTCACCCAGTGCACGTTTAATACAGCCCTCAGGGAAAGCACTACATTTCAAGCCTTCATGTCAGTGAGGATTTTTTTTAAATTGTGTAATGTCATTATAATAAAAGCACAATATATCAGAATAATTAAAGAAAGGAGAATAAAATGCTAATTCTCCTCCCTAGAATGTGGTCCTGGAGTAAGGAAAAGTTGTTTGAATGTAGTGTTGAGAAACCAACCATTGCACACACTCATTCAAAGGGTTTCAACGGCAGTTGCATGTGATGAAGTGAACCACGTGCAGTACAGCCCAGGGGGCCAAGCACAGCTCTCCAGAAAACTCCACACAGTCTATAAGGACAATAGAGTTCAGTAACCAAGGGGATTAATGGCCAGTGTTGGGGGTAATGCAGTACAAAGAAATGCAAAGCAACCAATCATTTTAATGTGAATCTCTTGGACAGTGGTCTACCTAGGATCGCATGGGCACCGGTGCAAACGTAAACATTTTATTTACTTTCACCAAATTAAAATTCACAATGCCATTTGCTTGTATTTAGCCTAAAAAAACCAATGTTGTTAAGGCTCTGTGGAAAAGCATTGACAAAAAGGACAATATGTAGCAACTGCCATTCCAATGCCAAGTGTTGGCTAGAAGGGCATAAAGCACACTGGCACTGGGCTGGGAGCTGTGGAACTGCTGTCTCTGGAGGAATGGAGCTCTATACAATACCTCGGCGTGATATTTCTGAATTCAGACTAATCATGAAACATCACTCCCTTACCTCACTAATGCTCACATGGCTGAATGCCATCGAATCCTTACAGCAGGTTTATATTTAGGGGTTGTGGGGTGTGGTTAGCGAACACAGGAAGCTGCTGGGTGGTTATTGTTGATTGCTTGACTATTCTCAGTGCAGTGACATTAAAGAGTTTAAAAACTCCAGCAACACTACTGTGTCTGATCCATTTATACCAGCGCAACACACACTAACACACCACCGCCACATCAGTGTTTTGAGCACTGAAGACAAGGGGTTTTAATGTTCTAGCCGGTTTGTGTAGAATCAACTCTCCAATGAGTTATTTTCACTCCTGTAACTACGGTAATACTGCATTCACTGACGAGAGTCTTACGGAAATGTAGGAAACCACACGCAGCAACCACAGTTTTGGTCAGCGAAATTAGCATCTGAATACTTTTACTTCAGTTTTTTACTATCACATTTGCTTGAGAAAGTTCCTCAAAACTGAGAATCTTACTCATAAATGTAATCAATTATTAGTCAGTGTCATATTTGAAACTCCAGAATGAAGCAGCTTTTCTCTATGGGGAAAATAAGTGAATTTGACTCATAGAGGAAACTAGTAGTCGACTGTAAATACTGAATCAGAATCACTTTTTCCAGGTGAGGTTGTGGTAAAGAGATTATAAAATGCTAATTCTAAAATAAGGTGAGAAATGATTTATGTATTTTGAGTGTACAATAATGGAGTATAGTTCCACTAGGTCCCTAGTGTTAGTGAACAAAAATTTGAATGTTGTAATTTTTCCACTGTTGCTATGGAGACAGTTAGTGTAGCGGCTAGAGGTTTTGTGCTAATGCTAGCAGCTAAACTCTGTTTATGAAATGGAAACTACACACATATTATAGGCCATACTTCCTCTTTAAATATTTTTTTTTGATAATTCAGATTTTGTGCCACTAGGATTAGAATCTTAGGAGTTTACTTGGTTTATTTAAGGTGGACTTTTTAACCAAAACATAGTAAACCAAAGAACTCTGTAGTTGTATACACGTGTCCATTTTAAACCTATTTATGTATTATCACGATCCTTGCATGCAGGGAGTTTTTCTTGGTCAGTGCAATATAAAAATCATTTTTAAATAATAATGTTCTAGCTCATATCCCAGCTCACACTCCACAGCACACACACTTCTCATACTCTGAATACACGCAGGGTTTCAGCCCACAGTGGAATCAGCATGATAATGGACACTGAAAGGGTCAGCAGGCGAGCTGGTGGCCGTTTGGGCGAGCGAGGCTTTAAGCTGAGTACTTCCTCTCTCTCACCTTTGCAGGGCTGAAGTTCAAGGCAGTGCTGAGCTAGGAGCTTTTGTGATGGAAATGATGGGGTGTAAGAGCCTGCAGAAACACCCAGATACACTCTTCTAGTCTTTCACTGCGTTCAATAGCGAAGGAATCCAGGGCAAATGACAGACTTTTAGTTTTACACTGGAGCTGAGTTGTAGACACCACTTATAAAGCCCTTCAGTGCTGGATTGTGGAGCAATGGGACTGCGATCTCTGGAGTGATTGAGCTTCATCCAATACATCTGGGATGAGTTGGAGTGGTGTCTGTGATGCAGAGCTAATCATCCAGTATCGTATATGACCTCACTGTTGCTCTCATGACGGTAATCAAATGCTTACGGCAATGGTCCAAGTACTTCCTTAAAAATTTGAGACTGCGGGAAAAAAAAAAGAGGAAATAGGGACTCCCTTAAACCTTTGATGTCAGACTAAATGTTGGATTAGTGAGTTTATTCTGGTGGGTCCTGGCCTTTTTGTATAAGAATATTTTCAGTCCCCCTACTCTGTCACACAGCGCTAGCAGTGCTTATGCATGCCTCATTCATCTCATTCATTTGTCTTGGTGCGCAGCCTCACTGGAATAGCTCTGAGCCCCCCCCAGGTGACCAACTAACGGCTTAGTCTGTGTTTATTAATAGCAGTGTGTCATATAGTATATAAAAAACATGTAATCAACTCAGCTTGAGCTAAACAACTTGAGACAAATTCGCATTGACTTAGACATGCACTTTGCTAGATGCTAATTTGTTTACATAAGCTTCCACTGCTTGTTAGCCATATTAGCTTTGCAGCTCCAGGGCAAAACTAAAGAAGGAAACTTCAGACACTATGCTAAGCCTGTCTTGGCTGATTGATTCTTTTTATTGTAAAGGGAGAAACTTGAAATACATTTTTGTCTTTTTAATACAAAGAATTCCCACTGTTTTCTAGAGGGCTGATGAGGGGTTGTTTTCTCTGCGCTTTGGCTTTCAGTCAGAGCTGTTTTTCCTCGTGTGAGCCCTGAGTCAGCGGCTCAGTGAGTCACTGATACACATACACACGCACACACACACACAAACACAGAGCATAGCACTAGCTTTAATTAGCCCTGCCTCTGTGGGGTGAGCTTTAAAAGGGAAGAGCCGGACAAGCAAGTTACCCACAGCTCCCAGAGAGAAGTCCTGGAGGAGCTGCTCTTCCTCCGCTGATCTTTTAAACAGCTCCTTTTAGGGAAAAAAAATATTGCATATCACATAAATATAGCATAGACACAAATTAATGTTTAATGTAATATGTATTCTAACTGTATGACAATTCAGACTCTAGTAGGAACTATTCAATGACTCCTAGATGTTACTCAGTACCTCTGTATTGATTGATTATGCCTGTACTGGTTAGTCATAAAATGCTTTGAAATATTCTGTCACTGGTATTGATTAATAATTAATGGATAAAGCCCTATTAGTACAGGAATTAAAGGAAACAGGGTCCTGTGGTCATTTGTTTTAGAGGAGTTCCTCTGTGATTTTATTACCATCTGGATTGAATCAGCCATGCAGCACTGACAAAATTACAGACTGAATTACCTACTGTCACAGACTCAATGCTTTGATATTCCACACTGATATGGCCTCATTTACAAAAGGATCGATATTGGACTGCCGCTACTAGCTGTATTTAGTCTCCTTGATCCACCGCTGATACAAAAACTAGACACTATAAAGCTAGTGTCAAAACAGTGTCAGGTCATGTTTCCTTGTTGGGTAGGAAGCATTCACAAGATGTTTTTTTCCCCCCACATAGTTAATACACTCCTTGCAGTTTATCCAGTCATGCGTGGAACGGATGGAGGGACCCAATTGCCAGCTTGTTTACACAATGGCGCTCATATTTTCTGATAAAGGACTGTGTATACAGATTGTTGCTGGAACCTTGGTTCACTCAAAACAGACATAATAAGAGCAAATGTCTCTTCTGTGCACAGTTTGACATCACATAATGCAAACATCCAGGTTCTCAGAAAACACCACATTAGAATCTCACTTGTCCTTTTGTGATTTTACTGCCATCGTGTTGCAGGAGTGTTCTTACTGAAGAGATGAGTGTGAACTCATCCAGGCTTAACTGGGCTTCTGAATAATTCGGTCACTTGTTTTGATGATTCATAAACTGCTATGGATTATTCAGCAACTACAATGAATTATTCTATAACTCCTTTTATTTATTCAAAAAGTGATTACACATTATGTTATAACTTTTAGGAATTATTCAGAATTAATTATTTACCATCTACTTTCAATTGTGCAGTCGCTGCAATACATTTTTCAGGAACGGTTCGTTCTGCTCGTCACAGGAAGTAGTCGGAGACAGAGGTAAAAACAGGGAAGGTATTTATTAAATGAAAAAGGACACAAGGGAAACAAACAAAGAATAAACCAACTACAAGCAACTAATCAAAAGAATGTTTAACTTAATAATAAAACATTAGACACTGATCTGAAGACTAAGACACTAAGTAGACCTAAATACAAAATTACAAGACAAAAAGAAACCTGAAAAGCTAAACACACATCTAAATATAAACAGAGACACGAGCACAGGAGAGCCGAGTCCAAACAGAGATCTAAACCTAAACAGAGAACTAAACCTAAAGCTAAACCCAAGCACAGAGAGCTAAGCCTAAACCTAAACAGAGCTAAAGCTAAGCAGAGAGTTAAGCCTAAACCCAAGCACAGAGAGTTAAGCCTAAACCTAAACAGAGCTAAAGCTAAGCACAGAGAGCTAAGCCTAAACCCAAGCACAGAGAGCTAAGCCTAAACCCAAGCACAGAGAGCTAAGCCTAAACCCAAGCACAGAGAGCTAAGCCTAAACCCAAGCACAGAGAGCTAAGCCTAAACCCAAGCACAGAGAGCTAAGCCTAAACCGAGAGCTAAAGCTAAAGCTAAACCTAAGCACAGAGAGCTAAACCGAAACAGAGAGCTAAAGCTAAAGCTTAGCACAGAGCCAAGCCTAAACCCGAGCCCAGAGAGCCAAGCCTAAACCCGAGCCCAGAGCGCCAAGCCTAAACCCGAGTCCAGAGCGCCAAGCCTAAACCCGAGCCCAGAGAGCCAAGCCTAAACCCGAGCCCAGAGCGCCAAGCCTAAA